>NC_073692.1:80192701-80288710 GCF_029784155.1 Uranotaenia lowii
AACGCAGTTTAAAGTTGTGATCCCAAATTAAGCTCAGAATCCCGAAAAACGGCTTCTAAAAGCCAGAAAACGCATTTTAAAGTTTTGATCCCAAATTAAGCTCAGAATCCCGAAAAACGGCTTCAAAAGGCCAGAAAACGCATTTTAAAGTTGTGATCCCAAATTAAGCTCAGAATCCCGAAAAACGGCTTCTAAAGGCCAGAAAACGCATTTTAAAGTTGTGATCCCAAATTAAGCTCAGAATCCCGAAAAACGGCTTCTATAAGCTAGAAAACGCATTTTAAAGTTGGGATCCCAAATTAAGCTCAGAATCCCGAAAAACGGCTTCTAAAGGCCAGAAAACGCAGTTTAAAGTTGTGATCCCAAATTAAGCTCAGAATCCCGAAAAACGGCTTCTAAAGGCCAGAAAACGCATTTTAAAGTTGGGATCCCAAATTAAGCTCAGAATCCCGAAAAACGGCTTCTAAAGGCCAGAAAACGCATTTTAAAGTTGTGATCCCAAATTAAGCTCAGAATCCCGGAAAACGGCTTCTAAAGGCCAGAAAACGCATTTTAAAGTTGTGATCCCAAATTAAGCTCAGAATCCCGAAAAACGGCTTCTATAAGCTAGAAAACGCATTTTAAAGTTGGGATCCCAAATTAAGCTCAGAATCCCGAAAAACGGCTTCTAAAGGCCAGAAAACGCATTTTAAAGTTGTGATCCCAAATTAAGCTCAGAATCCCGAAAAACGGCTTCTAAAGGCCAGAAAACGCATTTTAAAGTTGTGATCCCAAATTAAGCTCAGAATCCCGAAAAACGGCTTCTAAAGGCCAGAAAACGCATTTTAAAGTTGTGATCCCAAATTAAGCTCAGAATCCCGAAAAACGGCTTCTAAAGGCCAGAAAACGCATTTTAAAGTTGTGATCCCAAATTAAGCTCAGAATCCCGAAAAACGGCTTCTAAAGGCCAGAAAACGCAGTTTAAAGTTGTGATCCCAAATTAAGCTCAGAATCCCGAAAAACGGCTTCTAAAAGCCAGAAAACGCATTTTAAAGTTTTGATCCCAAATTAAGCTCAGAATCCCGAAAAACGGCTTCAAAAGGCCAGAAAACGCATTTTAAAGTTGTGATCCCAAATTAAGCTCAGAATCCCGAAAAACGGCTTCTAAAGGCCAGAAAACGCATTTTAACGTTGTGATCCCAAATTAAGCTCAGAATCCCGAAAAACGGCTTCTAAAGGCCAGAAAACGCATTTTAAAGTTGGGATCCCAAATTAAGCTCAGAATCCCGAAAAACTGCTTCTAAAGGCCAGAAAACGCATTTTAAAGTTGTGATCCCAAATTAAGCTCAGAATCCCGAAAAACGGCTTCTAAAAGCTAGAAAACGCATTTTAAAGTTGGGATCCCAAATTAAGCTCAGAATCCCGAAAAACGGCTTCTAAAGGCCAGAAAACGCATTTTAAAGTTGTGATCCCAAATTAAGCTCAGAATCCCGAAAAACGGCTTCTATAAGCTAGAAAACGCATTTTAAAGTTGTGATCCCAAATTAAGCTCAGAATCCCGAAAAACGGCTTCTAAAGGCCAGAAAACGCATTTTAAAGTTGTGATCCCAAATTAAGCTCAGAATCCCGAAAAACGGCTTCTAAAGGCCAGAAAACGCATTTTAAAGTTGTGATCCCAAATTAAGCTCAGAATCCCGAAAAACGGCTTCTATAAGCTAGAAAACGCATTTTAAAGTTGGGATCCCAAATTAAGCTCAGAATCCCGAAAAACGGCTTCTAAAGGCCAGAAAACGCATTTTAAAGTTGTGATCCCAAATTAAGCTCAGAATCCCGAAAAACGGCTTCTAAAGGCCAGAAAACGCATTTTAAAGTTGGGATCCCAAATTAAGCTCAGAATCCCGAAAAACGGCTTCTAAAGGCCAGAAAACGCATTTTAAAGTTGTGATCCCAAATTAAGCTCAGAATCCCGAAAAACGGCTTCTATAAGCTAGAAAACGCATTTTAAAGTTGGGATCCCAAATTAAGCTCAGAATCCCGAAAAACGGCTTCTAAAGGCCAGAAAACGCATTTTAAAGTTGTGATCCCAAATTAAGCTCAGAATCCCGAAAAACGGCTTCTAAAGGCCAGAAAACGCATTTTAAAGTTGTGATCCCAAATTAAGCTCAGAATCCCGAAAAACGGCTTCTAAAGGCCAGAAAACGCATTTTAAAGTTGTGATCCCAAATTAAGCTCAGAATCCCGAAAAACGGCTTCTATAAGCTAGAAAACGCATTTTAAAGTTGGGATCCCAAATTAAGCTCAGAATCCCGAAAAACGGCTTCTAAAGGCCAGAAAACGCAGTTTAAAGTTGTGATCCCAAATTAAGCTCAGAATCCCGAAAAACTGCTTCTAAAGGCCAGAAAACGCATTTTAAAGTTGTGATCCCAAATTAAGCTCAGAATCCCGAAAAACGGCTTCTAAAAGCTAGAAAACGCATTTTAAAGTTGGGATCCCAAATTAAGCTCAGAATCCCGAAAAACGGCTTCTAAAGGCCAGAAAACGCATTTTAAAGTTGTGATCCCAAATTAAGCTCAGAATCCCGAAAAACGGCTTCTAAAAGCCAGAAAACGCATTTTAAAGTTTTGATCCCAAATTAAGCTCAGAATCCCGAAAAACGGCTTCTAAAGGCCAGAAAACGCATTTTAAAGTTGTGATCCCAAATTAAGCTCAGAATCCCGAAAAACGGCTTCTATAAGCTAGAAAACGCATTTTAAAGTTGTGATCCCAAATTAAGCTCAGAATCCCGAAAAACGGCTTCTAAAGGCCAGAAAACGCATTTTAAAGTTGTGATCCCAAATTAAGCTCAGAATCCCGAAAAACGGCTTCTATAAGCTAGAAAACGCATTTTAAAGTTGTGATCCCAAATTAAGCTCAGAATCCCGAAAAACGGCTTCTAAAGGCCAGAAAACGCATTTTAAAGTTGTGATCCCAAATTAAGCTCAGAATCCCGAAAAACGGCTTCTAAAGGCCAGAAAACGCATTTTAAAGTTGTGATCCCAAATTAAGCTCAGAATCCCGAAAAACGGCTTCTATAAGCTAGAAAACGCATTTTAAAGTTGTGATCCCAAATTAAGCTCAGAATCCCGAAAAACGGCTTCTAAAGGCCAGAAAACGCAGTTTAAAGTTGTGATCCCAAATTAAGCTCAGAATCCCGAAAAACGGCTTCTAAAGGCCAGAAAACGCATTTTAAAGTTGTGATCCCAAATTAAGCTCAGAATCCCGAAAAACGCCAGGCCAGAAAACGCATTTTAAAGTTGTGATCCCAAATTAAGCTCAGAATCCCGAAAAACTGCTTCTAAAGGCCAGAAAACGCATTTTAAAGTTGTGATCCCAAATTAAGCTCAGAATCCCGAAAAACGGCTTCTATAAGCCAGAAAACGCATTTTAAAGTTGTGATCCCAAATTAAGCTCAGAATCCCGAAAAACGGCTTCTATAAGCCAGAAAACGCATTTTAAAGTTGGGATCCCAAATTAAGCTCAGAATCCCGAAAAACGGCTTCTAAAGGCCAGAAAACGCAGTTTAAAGTTGTGATCCCAAATTAAGCTCAGAATCCCGAAAAACGGCTTCTAAAAGCCAGAAAACGCATTTTAAAGTTTTGATCCCAAATTAAGCTCAGAATCCCGAAAAACGGCTTCTAAAGGCCAGAAAACGCATTTTAAAGTTGTGATCCCAAATTAAGCTCAGAATCCCGAAAAACGGCTTCTATAAGCTAGAAAACGCATTTTAAAGTTGGGATCCCAAATTAAGCTCAGAATCCCGAAAAACGGCTTCTAAAGGCCAGAAAACGCATTTTAAAGTTGTGATCCCAAATTAAGCTCAGAATCCCGAAAAACGGCTTCTAAAGGCCAGAAAACGCATTTTAAAGTTGTGATCCCAAATTAAGCTCAGAATCCCGAAAAACGGCTTCTAAAGGCCAGAAAACGCATTTTAAAGTTGTGATCCCAAATTAAGCTCAGAATCCCGAAAAACGGCTTCTAAAGGCCAGAAAACGCATTTTAAAGTTGGGATCCCAAATTAAGCTCAGAATCCCGAAAAACGGCTTCTAAAGGCCAGAAAACGCATTTTAAAGTTGTGATCCCAAATTAAGCTCAGAATCCCGAAAAATGGCTTCTATAAGCCAGAAAACGCATTTTAAAGTTGGGATCCCAAATTAAGCTCAGAATCCCGAAAAACGGCTTCTAAAAGCCAGAAACGCATTTTAAAGTTGGGATCCCAAATTCAGCTCAGAATCCCGAAAAACGGCTTCTAAAGGCCAGAAAACGCATTTTAAAGTTGTGATCCCAAATTAAGCTCAGAATCCCGAAAAACGGCTTCTATAAGCCAGAAAACGCATTTTAAAGTTGTGATCCCAAATTAAGCTCAGAATCCCGAAAAACGGCTTCTAAAGGCCAGAAAACGCATTTTAAAGTTGTGATCCCAAATTAAGCTCAGAATCCCGAAAAACGGCTTCTATAAGCTAGAAAACGCATTTTAAAGTTGGGATCCCAAATTAAGCTCAGAATCCCGAAAAACGGCTTCTAAAGGCCAGAAAACGCATTTTAAAGTTGTGATCCCAAATTAAGCTCAGAATCCCGAAAAACGGCCAGAAAACGCATTTTAAAGTTGTGATCCCAAATTAAGCTCAGAATCCCGAAAAACGGCTTCTATAAGCCAGAAAACGCATTTTAAAGTTGGGATCCCAAATTAAGCTCAGAATCCCGAAAAACGGCTTCTAAAGGCCAGAAAACGCAGTTTAAAGTTGTGATCCCAAATTAAGCTCAGAATCCCGAAAAACGGCTTCTAAAAGCCAGAAAACGCATTTTAAAGTTTTGATCCCAAATTAAGCTCAGAATCCCGAAAAACGGCTTCTAAAGGCCAGAAAACGCATTTTAAAGTTGTGATCCCAAATTAAGCTCAGAATCCCGAAAAACGGCTTCTATAAGCTAGAAAACGCATTTTAAAGTTGGGATCCCAAATTAAGCTCAGAATCCCGAAAAACGGCTTCTAAAGGCCAGAAAACGCATTTTAAAGTTGTGATCCCAAATTAAGCTCAGAATCCCGAAAAACGGCTTCTATAAGCCAGAAACGCATTTTAAAGTTGGGATCCCAAATTAAGCTCAGAATCCCGAAAAACGGCTTCTAAAGGCCAGAAAACGCATTTTAAAGTTGTGATCCCAAATTAAGCTCAGAATCCCGAAAAACGGCTTCTAAAGGCCAGAAAACGCATTTTAAAGTTGTGATCCCAAATTAAGCTCAGAATCCCGAAAAACGGCTTCTAAAGGCCAGAAAACGCATTTTAAAGTTGTGATCCCAAATTAAGCTCAGAATCCCGAAAAACGGCTTCTAAAGGCCAGAAAACGCATTTTAAAGTTGTGATCCCAAATTAAGCTCAGAATCCCGAAAAACGGCTTCTAAAGGCCAGAAAACGCATTTTAAAGTTGGGATCCCAAATTAAGCTCAGAATCCCGAAAACGGCTTCTAAAGGCCAGAAAACGCATTTTAAAGTTGTGATCCCAAATTAAGCTCAGAATCCCGAAAAACGGCTTCTATAAGCTAGAAAACGCATTTTAAAGTTGGGATCCCAAATTAAGCTCAGAATCCCGAAAAACGGCTTCTAAAAGCCAGAAACGCATTTTAAAGTTGGGATCCCAAATTCAGCTCAGAATCCCGAAAAACGGCTTCTAAAGGCCAGAAAACGCATTTTAAAGTTGTGATCCCAAATTAAGCTCAGAATCCCGAAAAACGGCTTCTATAAGCCAGAAAACGCATTTTAAAGTTGTGATCCCAAATTAAGCTCAGAATCCCGAAAAACGGCTTCTAAAGGCCAGAAAACGCATTTAAAGTTGTGATCCCAAATTAAGCTCAGAATCCCGAAAAACGGCTTCTATAAGCTAAAAAACGCATTTTAAAGTTGGGATCCCAAATTAAGCTCAGAATCCCGAAAAACGGCTTCTAAAGGCCAGAAAACGCATTTTAAAGTTGTGATCCCAAATTAAGCTCAGAATCCCGAAAAACGGCTTCTAAAGGCCAGAAAACGCATTTTAAAGTTGTGATCCCAAATTAAGCTCAGAATCCCGAAAAACGGCTTCTATAAGCCAGAAAACGCATTTTAAAGTTGGGATCCCAAATTAAGCTCAGAATCCCGAAAAACGGCTTCTAAAGGCCAGAAAACGCAGTTTAAAGTTGTGATCCCAAATTAAGCTCAGAATCCCGAAAAACGGCTTCTAAAAGCCAGAAAACGCATTTTAAAGTTTTGATCCCAAATTAAGCTCAGAATCCCGAAAAACGGCTTCAAAAGGCCAGAAAACGCATTTTAAAGTTGTGATCCCAAATTAAGCTCAGAATCCCGAAAAACGGCTTCTAAAGGCCAGAAAACGCATTTTAAAGTTGTGATCCCAAATTAAGCTCAGAATCCCGAAAAACGGCTTCTAAAGGCCAGAAAACGCATTTTAAAGTTGGGATCCCAAATTAAGCTCAGAATCCCGAAAAACGGCTTCTAAAGGCCAGAAAACGCATTTTAAAGTTGTGATCCCAAATTAAGCTCAGAATCCCGAAAAACGGCTTCTAAAGGCCAGAAAACGCATTTTAAAGTTGTGATCCCAAATTAAGCTCAGAATCCCGAAAAACGGCTTCTAAAGGCCAGAAAACGCATTTTAAAGTTGTGATCCCAAATTAAGCTCAGAATCCCGAAAAACGGCTTCTATAAGCTAGAAAACGCATTTTAAAGTTGGGATCCCAAATTAAGCTCAGAATCCCGAAAAATGGCTTCTAAAGGCCAGAAAACGCAGTTTAAAGTTGTGATCCCAAATTAAGCTCAGAATCCCGAAAAACGGCTTCTAAAGGCCAGAAAACGCATTTTAAAGTTGGGATCCCAAATTAAGCTCAGAATCCCGAAAAACGGCTTCTAAAGGCCAGAAAACGCATTTTAAAGTTGTGATCCCAAATTAAGCTCAGAATCCCGAAAAACGGCTTCTAAAGGCCAGAAAACGCATTTTAAAGTTGTGATCCCAAATTAAGCTCAGAATCCCGAAAAACGGCTTCTATAAGCTAGAAAACGCATTTTAAAGTTGGGATCCCAAATTAAGCTCAGAATCCCGAAAAACGGCTTCTAAAGGTCAGAAAACGCAGTTTAAAGTTGTGATCCCAAATTAAGCTCAGAATCCCGAAAAACGGCTTCTAAAGGCCAGAAAACGCATTTTAAAGTTGTGATCCCAAATTAAGCTCAGAATCCCGAAAAACGGCTTCTAAAGGCCAGAAAACGCATTTTAAAGTTGTGATCCCAAATTAAGCTCAGAATCCCGAAAAACGGCTTCTAAAGGCCAGAAAACGCAGTTTAAAGTTGTGATCCCAAATTAAGCTCAGAATCCCGAAAAATGGCTTCTAAAGGCCAGAAAACGCAGTTTAAAGTTGTGATCCCAAATTAAGCTCAGAATCCCGAAAAACGGCTTCTAAAGGCCAGAAAACGCATTTTAAAGTTGGGATCCCAAATTAAGCTCAGAATCCCGAAAAACGGCTTCTATAAGCCAGAAAACGCATTTTAAAGTTGTGATCCCAAATTAAGCTCAGAATCCCGAAAAACGGCTTCTAAAGGCCAGAAAACGCATTTTAAAGTTGTGATCCCAAATTAAGCTCAGAATCCCGAAAAACGGCTTCTAAAGGCCAGAAAACGCATTTTAAAGTTGGGATCCCAAATTAAGCTCAGAATCCCGAAAAACGGCTTCTAAAGGCCAGAAAACGCATTTTAAAGTTGTGATCCCAAATTAAGCTCAGAATCCCGAAAAACGGCTTCTATAAGCCAGAAAACGCATTTTAAAGTTGGGATCCCAAATTAAGCTCAGAATCCCGAAAAACGGCTTTTAAAGGCCAGAAAACGCAGTTTAAAGTTGTGATCCCAAATTAAGCTCAGAATCCCGAAAAACGGCTTCTAAAAGCCAGAAAACGCATTTTAAAGTTTTGATCCCAAATTAAGCTCAGAATCCCGAAAAACGGCTTCAAAAGGCCAGAAAACGCATTTTAAAGTTGTGATCCCAAATTAAGCTCAGAATCCCGAAAAACGGCTTCTAAAGGCCAGAAAACGCATTTTAAAGTTGTGATCCCAAATTAAGCTCAGAATCCCGAAAAACGGCTTCTATAAGCTAAAAAACGCATTTTAAAGTTGGGATCCCAAATTAAGCTCAGAATCCCGAAAAACGGCTTCTAAAGGCCAGAAAACGCATTTTAAAGTTGTGATCCCAAATTAAGCTCAGAATCCCGAAAAACGGCTTCTAAAGGCCAGAAAACGCATTTTAAAGTTGTGATCCCAAATTAAGCTCAGAATCCCGAAAAACGGCTTCTATAAGCCAGAAAACGCATTTTAAAGTTGGGATCCCAAATTAAGCTCAGAATCCCGAAAAACGGCTTCTAAAGGCCAGAAAACGCAGTTTAAAGTTGTGATCCCAAATTAAGCTCAGAATCCCGAAAAACGGCTTCTAAAAGCCAGAAAACGCATTTTAAAGTTGTGATCCCAAATTAAGCTCAGAATCCCGAAAAACGGCTTCTAAAGGCCAGAAAACGCATTTTAAAGTTGTGATCCCAAATTAAGCTCAGAATCCCGAAAAACGGCTTCTATAAGCTAAAAAACGCATTTTAAAGTTGGGATCCCAAATTAAGCTCAGAATCCCGAAAAATGGCTTCTAAAGGCCAGAAAACGCAGTTTAAAGTTGTGATCCCAAATTAAGCTCAGAATCCCGAAAAACGGCTTCTAAAGGCCAGAAAACGCAGTTTAAAGTTGGGATCCCAAATTAAGCTCAGAATCCCGAAAAACGGCTTCTAAAGGCCAGAAAACGCATTTTAAAGTTGTGATCCCAAATTAAGCTCAGAATCCCGAAAAACGGCTTCTATAAGCTAGAAAACGCATTTTAAAGTTGGGATCCCAAATTAAGCTCAGAATCCCGAAAAACGGCTTCTAAAGGCCAGAAAACGCAGTTTAAAGTTGTGATCCCAAATTAAGCTCAGAATCCCGAAAAACGGCTTCTAAAGGCCAGAAAACGCATTTTAAAGTTGTGATCCCAAATTAAGCTCAGAATCCCGAAAAACGGCTTCTAAAGGCCAGAAAACGCATTTTAAAGTTGTGATCCCAAATTAAGCTCAGAATCCCGAAAAACGGCTTCTATAAGCTAGAAAACGCATTTTAAAGTTGGGATCCCAAATTAAGCTCAGAATCCCGAAAAACGGCTTCTAAAGGCCAGAAAACGCAGTTTAAAGTTGTGATCCCAAATTAAGCTCAGAATCCCGAAAAACGGCTTCTAAAGGCCAGAAAACGCATTTTAAAGTTGTGATCCCAAATTAAGCTCAGAATCCCGAAAAACGGCTTCTAAAGGCCAGAAAACGCATTTTAAAGTTGGGATCCCAAATTAAGCTCAGAATCCCGAAAAACGGCTTCTAAAGGCCAGAAAACGCATTTTAAAGTTGTGATCCCAAATTAAGCTCAGAATCCCGAAAAACGGCTTCTAAAGGCCAGAAAACGCATTTTAAAGTTGTGATCCCAAATTAAGCTCAGAATCCCGAAAAACGGCTTCTAAAGGCCAGAAAACGCATTTTAAAGTTGTGATCCCAAATTAAGCTCAGAATCCCGAAAAACGGCTTCTAAAGGCCAGAAAACGCATTTTAAAGTTGTGATCCCAAATTAAGCTCAGAATCCCGAAAAACGGCTTCTAAAGGCCAGAAAACGCATTTTAAAGTTGGGATCCCAAATTAAGCTCAGAATCCCGAAAAACGGCTTCTAAAGGCCAGAAAACGCATTTTAAAGTTGTGATCCCAAATTAAGCTCAGAATCCCGAAAAACGGCTTCTATAAGCCAGAAAACGCATTTTAAAGTTGGGATCCCAAATTAAGCTCAGAATCCCGAAAAACGGCTTCTAAAGGCCAGAAAACGCAGTTTAAAGTTGTGATCCCAAATTAAGCTCAGAATCCCGAAAAACGGCTTCTAAAGGCCAGAAAACGCATTTTAAAGTTGTGATCCCAAATTAAGCTCAGAATCCCGAAAAACGGCTTCTAAAGGCCAGAAAACGCATTTTAAAGTTGTGATCCCAAATTAAGCTCAGAATCCCGAAAAACGGCTTCTAAAGGCCAGAAAACGCATTTTAAAGTTGTGATCCCAAATTAAGCTCAGAATCCGCTTCTGGCTTCTAAAGGCCAGAAAACGCATTTTAAAGTTGTGATCCCAAATTAAGCTCAGAATCCCGAAAAACGGCTTCTAAAGGCCAGAAAACGCATTTTAAAGTTGTGATCCCAAATTAAGCTCAGAATCCCGAAAAACGGCTTCTAAAGGCCAGAAAACGCATTTTAAAGTTGGGATCCCAAATTAAGCTCAGAATCCCGAAAAACGGCTTCTAAAGGCCAGAAAACGCATTTTAAAGTTGTGATCCCAATTTAAGCTCAGAATCCCGAAAAACGGCTTCTAAAGGCCAGAAAACGCATTTTAAAGTTGGGATCCCAAATTAAGCTCAGAATCCCGAAAAACGGCTTCTAAAGGCCAGAAAACGCATTTTAAAGTTGTGATCCCAAATTAAGCTCAGAATCCCGAAAAACGGCTTCTAAAGGCCAGAAAACGCATTTTAAAGTTGTGATCCCAAATTAAGCTCAGAATCCCGAAAAACGGCTTCTAAAGGCCAGAAAACGCATTTTAAAGTTGTGATCCCAAATTAAGCTCAGAATCCCGAAAAACGGCTTCTAAAGGCCAGAAAACGCATTTTAAAGTTGTGATCCCAAATTAAGCTCAGAATCCCGAAAAACGGCTTCTAAAGGCCAGAAAACGCATTTTAAAGTTGTGATCCCAAATTAAGCTCAGAATCCCGAAAAACGGCTTCTATAAGCCAGAAAACGCATTTTAAAGTTGGGATCCCAAATTAAGCTCAGAATCCCGAAAAACGGCTTCTAAAGGCCAGAAAACGCAGTTTAAAGTTGTGATCCCAAATTAAGCTCAGAATCCCGAAAAACGGCTTCTAAAAGCCAGAAAACGCATTTTAAAGTTTTGATCCCAAATTAAGCTCAGAATCCCGAAAAACGGCTTCAAAAGGCCAGAAAACGCATTTTAAAGTTGTGATCCCAAATTAAGCTCAGAATCCCGAAAAACGGCTTCTAAAGGCCAGAAAACGCATTTTAAAGTTGTGATCCCAAATTAAGCTCAGAATCCCGAAAAACGGCTTCTAAGGGCCAGAAAACGCATTTTAAAGTTGTGATCCCAAATTAAGCTCAGAATCCCGAAAAACGGCTTCTATAAGCTAGAAAACGCATTTTAAAGTTGGGATCCCAAATTAAGCTCAGAATCCCGAAAAACGGCTTCTAAAGGCCAGAAAACGCAGTTTAAAGTTGTGATCCCAAATTAAGCTCAGAATCCCGAAAAACGGCTTCTAAAGGCCAGAAAACGCATTTTAAAGTTGTGATCCCAAATTAAGCTCAGAATCCCGAAAAACGGCTTCTAAAGGCCAGAAAACGCATTTTAAAGTTGGGATCCCAAATTAAGCTCAGAATCCCGAAAAACGGCTTCTAAAGGCCAGAAAACGCATTTTAAAGTTGTGATCCCAAATTAAGCTCAGAATCCCGAAAAACGGCTTCTAAAGGCCAGAAAACGCATTTTAAAGTTGTGATCCCAAATTAAGCTCAGAATCCCGAAAAACGGCTTCTAAAGGCCAGAAAACGCATTTTAAAGTTGTGATCCCAAATTAAGCTCAGAATCCCGAAAAACGGCTTCTAAAGGCCAGAAAACGCATTTTAAAGTTGTGATCCCAAATTAAGCTCAGAATCCCGAAAAACGGCTTCTAAAGGCCAGAAAACGCATTTTAAAGTTGGGATCCCAAATTAAGCTCAGAATCCCGAAAAACGGCTTCTAAAGGCCAGAAAACGCATTTTAAAGTTGTGATCCCAAATTAAGCTCAGAATCCCGAAAAACGGCTTCTATAAGCCAGAAAACGCATTTTAAAGTTGGGATCCCAAATTAAGCTCAGAATCCCGAAAAACGGCTTCTAAAGGCCAGAAAACGCAGTTTAAAGTTGTGATCCCAAATTAAGCTCAGAATCCCGAAAAACGGCTTCTAAAGGCCAGAAAACGCATTTTAAAGTTGTGATCCCAAATTAAGCTCAGAATCCCGAAAAACGGCTTCTAAAGGCCAGAAAACGCATTTTAAAGTTGTGATCCCAAATTAAGCTCAGAATCCCGAAAAACGGCTTCTAAAGGCCAGAAAACGCATTTTAAAGTTGTGATCCCAAATTAAGCTCAGAATCCGCTTCTGGCTTCTAAAGGCCAGAAAACGCATTTTAAAGTTGTGATCCCAAATTAAGCTCAGAATCCCGAAAAACGGCTTCTAAAGGCCAGAAAACGCATTTTAAAGTTGTGATCCCAAATTAAGCTCAGAATCCCGAAAAACGGCTTCTAAAGGCCAGAAAACGCATTTTAAAGTTGGGATCCCAAATTAAGCTCAGAATCCCGAAAAACGGCTTCTAAAGGCCAGAAAACGCATTTTAAAGTTGTGATCCCAAATTAAGCTCAGAATCCCGAAAAACGGCTTCTAAAGGCCAGAAAACGCATTTTAAAGTTGTGATCCCAAATTAAGCTCAGAATCCCGAAAAACGGCTTCTATAAGCCAGAAAACGCATTTTAAAGTTGGGATCCCAAATTAAGCTCAGAATCCCGAAAAACGGCTTCTAAAGGCCAGAAAACGCAGTTTAAAGTTGTGATCCCAAATTAAGCTCAGAATCCCGAAAAACGGCTTCTAAAAGCCAGAAAACGCATTTTAAAGTTTTGATCCCAAATTAAGCTCAGAATCCCGAAAAACGGCTTCAAAAGGCCAGAAAACGCATTTTAAAGTTGTGATCCCAAATTAAGCTCAGAATCCCGAAAAACGGCTTCTAAAGGCCAGAAAACGCATTTTAAAGTTGTGATCCCAAATTAAGCTCAGAATCCCGAAAAACGGCTTCTAAAGGCCAGAAAACGCATTTTAAAGTTGGGATCCCAAATTAAGCTCAGAATCCCGAAAAACGGCTTCTAAAGGCCAGAAAACGCATTTTAAAGTTGTGATCCCAAATTAAGCTCAGAATCCCGAAAAACGGCTTCTAAAGGCCAGAAAACGCATTTTAAAGTTGTGATCCCAAATTAAGCTCAGAATCCCGAAAAACGGCTTCTATAAGCTAGAAAACGCATTTTAAAGTTGGGATCCCAAATTAAGCTCAGAATCCCGAAAAACGGCTTCTAAAGGCCAGAAAACGCAGTTTAAAGTTGTGATCCCAAATTAAGCTCAGAATCCCGAAAAACGGCTTCTAAAGGCCAGAAAACGCATTTTAAAGTTGGGATCCCAAATTAAGCTCAGAATCCCGAAAAACGGCTTCTAAAGGCCAGAAAACGCATTTTAAAGTTGTGATCCCAAATTAAGCTCAGAATCCCGAAAAACGGCTTCTAAAGGCCAGAAAACGCATTTTAAAGTTGTGATCCCAAATTAAGCTCAGAATCCCGAAAAACGGCTTCTAAAGGCCAGAAAACGCATTTTAAAGTTGTGATCCCAAATTAAGCTCAGAATCCCGAAAAACGGCTTCTATAAGCTAGAAAACGCATTTTAAAGTTGTGATCCCAAATTAAGCTCAGAATCCCGAAAAACGGCTTCTTAAAGCCAGAAAACGCATTTTAAAGTTTTGATCCCAAATTAAGCTCAGAATCCCGAAAAACGGCTTCAAAAGGCCAGAAAACGCATTTTAAAGTTGGGATCCCAAATTAAGCTCAGAATCCCGAAAAACGGCTTCTAAAGGCCAGAAAACGCATTTTAAAGTTGGGATCCCAAATTAAGCTCAGAATCCCGAAAAACGGCTTCTAAAGGCCAGAAAACGCATTTTAAAGTTGGGATCCCAAATTAAGCTCAGAATCCCGAAAAACGGCTTCTATAAGCCAGAAAACGCATTTTAAAGTTGGGATCCCAAATTAAGCTCAGAATCCCGAAAAACGGCTTCTAAAGGCCAGAAAACGCAGTTTAAAGTTGTGATCCCAAATTAAGCTCAGAATCCCGAAAAACGGCTTCTAAAAGCCAGAAAACGCATTTTAAAGTTTTGATCCCAAATTAAGCTCAGAATCCCGAAAAACGGCTCAAAAGGCCAGAAAACGCATTTTAAAGTTGTGATCCCAAATTAAGCTCAGAATCCCGAAAAACGGCTTCTAAAGGCCAGAAAACGCATTTTAAAGTTGTGATCCCAAATTAAGCTCAGAATCCCGAAAAACGGCTTCTATAAGCTAGAAAACGCATTTTAAAGTTGGGATCCCAAATTAAGCTCAGAATCCCGAAAAACGGCTTCTAAAGGCCAGAAAACGCAGTTTAAAGTTGTGATCCCAAATTAAGCTCAGAATCCCGAAAAACGGCTTCTAAAGGCCAGAAAACGCATTTTAAAGTTGGGATCCCAAATTAAGCTCAGAATCCCGAAAAACGGCTTCTAAAGGCCAGAAAACGCATTTTAAAGTTGTGATCCCAAATTAAGCTCAGAATCCCGGAAAACGGCTTCTAAAGGCCAGAAAACGCATTTTAAAGTTGTGATCCCAAATTAAGCTCAGAATCCCGAAAAACGGCTTCTATAAGCTAGAAAACGCATTTTAAAGTTGGGATCCCAAATTAAGCTCAGAATCCCGAAAAACGGCTTCTAAAGGCCAGAAAACGCATTTTAAAGTTGTGATCCCAAATTAAGCTCAGAATCCCGAAAAACGGCTTCTAAAGGCCAGAAAACGCATTTTAAAGTTGTGATCCCAAATTAAGCTCAGAATCCCGAAAAACGGCTTCTAAAGGCCAGAAAACGCATTTTAAAGTTGGGATCCCAAATTAAGCTCAGAATCCCGAAAAACGGCTTCTAAAGGCCAGAAAACGCATTTTAAAGTTGTGATCCCAAATTAAGCTCAGAATCCCGAAAAACGGGTTCTAAAGGCCAGAAAACGCATTTTAAAGTTGTGATCCCAAATTAAGCTCAGAATCCCGAAAAACGGCTTCTAAAGGCCAGAAAACGCATTTTAAAGTTGGGATCCCAAATTAAGCTCAGAATCCCGAAAAACGGCTTCTAAAGGCCAGAAAACGCATTTTAAAGTTGTGATCCCAAATTAAGCTCAGAATCCCGAAAAACGGCTTCTATAAGCCAGAAAACGCATTTTAAAGTTGGGATCCCAAATTAAGCTCAGAATCCCGAAAAACGGCTTCTAAAGGCCAGAAAACGCAGTTTAAAGTTGTGATCCCAAATTAAGCTCAGAATCCCGAAAAACGGCTTCTAAAAGCCAGAAAACGCATTTTAAAGTTTTGATCCCAAATTAAGCTCAGAATCCCGAAAAACGGCTTCAAAAGGCCAGAAAACGCATTTTAAAGTTGTGATCCCAAATTAAGCTCAGAATCCCGAAAAACGGCTTCTAAAGGCCAGAAAACGCATTTTAAAGTTGTGATCCCAAATTAAGCTCAGAATCCCGAAAAACGGCTTCTAAAGGCCAGAAAACGCATTTTAAAGTTGGGATCCCAAATTAAGCTCAGAATCCCGAAAAACTGCTTCTAAAGGCCAGAAAACGCATTTTAAAGTTGTGATCCCAAATTAAGCTCAGAATCCCGAAAAACGGCTTCTAAAAGCTAGAAAACGCATTTTAAAGTTGGGATCCCAAATTAAGCTCAGAATCCCGAAAAACGGCTTCTAAAGGCCAGAAAACGCATTTTAAAGTTGTGATCCCAAATTAAGCTCAGAATCCCGAAAAACGGCTTCTATAAGCTAGAAAACGCATTTTAAAGTTGTGATCCCAAATTAAGCTCAGAATCCCGAAAAACGGCTTTTAAAGGCCAGAAAACGCATTTTAAAGTTGTGATCCCAAATTAAGCTCAGAATCCCGAAAAACGGCTTCTAAAGGCCAGAAAACGCATTTTAAAGTTGTGATCCCAAATTAAGCTCAGAATCCCGAAAAACGGCTTCTATAAGCTAGAAAACGCATTTTAAAGTTGGGATCCCAAATTAAGCTCAGAATCCCGAAAAACGGCTTCTAAAGGCCAGAAAACGCAGTTTAAAGTTGTGATCCCAAATTAAGCTCAGAATCCCGAAAAACGGCTTCTAAAGGCCAGAAAACGCATTTTAAAGTTGGGATCCCAAATTAAGCTCAGAATCCCGAAAAACGGCTTCTAAAGGCCAGAAAACGCATTTTAAAGTTGTGATCCCAAATTAAGCTCAGAATCCCGAAAAACGGCTTCTATAAGCTAGAAAACGCATTTTAAAGTTGGGATCCCAAATTGAGCTCAGAATCCCGAAAAACGGCTTCTAAAGGCCAGAAAACGCATTTTAAAGTTGTGATCCCAAATTAAGCTCAGAATCCCGAAAAACGGCTTCTAAAGGCCAGAAAACGCATTTTAAAGTTGTGATCCCAAATTAAGCTCAGAATCCCGAAAAACGGCTTCTAAAGGCCAGAAAACGCATTTTAAAGTTGTGATCCCAAATTAAGCTCAGAATCCCGAAAAACGGCTTCTATAAGCTAGAAAACGCATTTTAAAGTTGGGATCCCAAATTAAGCTCAGAATCCCGAAAAACGGCTTCTAAAGGCCAGAAAACGCAGTTTAAAGTTGTGATCCCAAATTAAGCTCAGAATCCCGAAAAACTGCTTCTAAAGGCCAGAAAACGCATTTTAAAGTTGTGATCCCAAATTAAGCTCAGAATCCCGAAAAACGGCTTCTAAAAGCTAGAAAACGCATTTTAAAGTTGGGATCCCAAATTAAGCTCAGAATCCCGAAAAACGGCTTCTAAAGGCCAGAAAACGCATTTTAAAGTTGTGATCCCAAATTAAGCTCAGAATCCCGAAAAACGGCTTCTATAAGCTAGAAAACGCATTTTAAAGTTGTGATCCCAAATTAAGCTCAGAATCCCGAAAAACGGCTTCTAAAGGCCAGAAAACGCATTTTAAAGTTGTGATCCCAAATTAAGCTCAGAATCCCGAAAAACGGCTTCTAAAGGCCAGAAAACGCATTTTAAAGTTGTGATCCCAAATTAAGCTCAGAATCCCGAAAAACGGCTTCTAAAGGCTAGAAAACGCATTTTAAAGTTGGGATCCCAAATTAAGCTCAGAATCCCGAAAAACGGCTTCTAAAGGCCAGAAAACGCAGTTTAAAGTTGTGATCCCAAATTAAGCTCAGAATCCCGAAAAACGGCTTCTAAAGGCCAGAAAACGCATTTTAAAGTTGGGATCCCAAATTAAGCTCAGAATCCCGAAAAACGGCTTCTAAAGGCCAGAAAACGCATTTTAAAGTTGTGATCCCAAATTAAGCTCAGAATCCCGAAAAACGGCTTCTATAAGCCAGAAAACGCATTTTAAAGTTGGGATCCCAAATTAAGCTCAGAATCCCGAAAAACGGCTTCTAAAGGCCAGAAAACGCAGTTTAAAGTTGTGATCCCAAATTAAGCTCAGAATCCCGAAAAACGGCTTCTATAAGCTAGAAAACGCATTTTAAAGTTGGGATCCCAAATTAAGCTCAGAATCCCGAAAAACGGCTTCTAAAGGCCAGAAAACGCATTTTAAAGTTGTGATCCCAAATTAAGCTCAGAATCCCGTAAAACGGCTTCTATAAGCTAGAAAACGCATTTTAAAGTTGGGATCCCAAATTAAGCTCAGAATCCCGAAAAACGGCTTCTAAAGGCCAGAAAACGCATTTTAAAGTTGTGATCCCAAATTAAGCTCAGAATCCCGAAAAACGGCTTCTAAAGGCCAGAAAACGCATTTTAAAGTTGGGATCCCAAATTAAGCTCAGAATCCCGAAAAACGGCTTCTAAAGGCCAGAAAACGCATTTTAAAGTTGTGATCCCAAATTAAGCTCAGAATCCCGAAAAACGGCTTCTATAAGCCAGAAAACGCATTTTAAAGTTGGGATCCCAAATTAAGCTCAGAATCCCGAAAAACGGCTTCTAAAGGCCAGAAAACGCAGTTTAAAGTTGTGATCCCAAATTAAGCTCAGAATCCCGAAAAACGGCTTCTAAAGGCCAGAAAACGCATTTTAAAGTTGGGATCCCAAATTAAGCTCAGAATCCCGAAAAACGGCTTCTAAAGGCCAGAAAACGCATTTTAAAGTTGTGATCCCAAATTAAGCTCAGAATCCCGAAAAACGGCTTCTATAAGCTAGAAAACGCATTTTAAAGTTGGGATCCCAAATTAAGCTCAGAATCCCGAAAAACGGCTTCTAAAGGCCAGAAAACGCATTTTAAACTTGTGATCCCAAATTAAGCTCAGAATCCCGAAAAACGGCTTCTAAAGGCCAGAAAACGCAGTTTAAAGTTGTGATCCCAAATTAAGCTCAGAATCCCGAAAAACGGCTTCTAAAGGCCAGAAAACGCATTTTAAAGTTGTGATCCCAAATTAAGCTCAGAATCCCGAAAAACGGCTTCTATAAGCTAGAAAACGCATTTTAAAGTTGGGATCCCAAATTAAGCTCAGAATCCCGAAAAACGGCTTCTAAAGGCCAGAAAACGCAGTTTAAAGTTGTGATCCCAAATTAAGCTCAGAATCCCGAAAAACTGCTTCTAAAGGCCAGAAAACGCATTTTAAAGTTGTGATCCCAAATTAAGCTCAGAATCCCGAAAAACGGCTTCTAAAAGCTAGAAAACGCATTTTAAAGTTGGGATCCCAAATTAAGCTCAGAATCCCGAAAAACGGCTTCTAAAGGCCAGAAAACGCATTTTAAAGTTGTGATCCCAAATTAAGCTCAGAATCCCGAAAAACGGCTTCTATAAGCTAGAAAACGCATTTTAAAGTTGTGATCCCAAATTAAGCTCAGAATCCCGAAAAACGGCTTCTAAAGGCCAGAAAACGCATTTTAAAGTTGTGATCCCAAATTAAGCTCAGAATCCCGAAAAACGGCTTCTAAAGGCCAGAAAACGCATTTTAAAGTTGTGATCCCAAATTAAGCTCAGAATCCCGAAAAACGGCTTCCATAAGCTAGAAAACGCATTTTAAAGTTGTGATCCCAAATTAAGCTCAGAATCCCGAAAAACGGCTTCTAAAGGCCAGAAAACGCATTTTAAAGTTGTGAT
The DNA here is from genome assembly GCF_029784155.1 of Uranotaenia lowii. NCBI lineage: Eukaryota > Metazoa > Arthropoda > Insecta > Diptera > Culicidae > Uranotaenia > Uranotaenia lowii. The sequence goes on from NC_073692.1 coordinate 80,211,737, forward strand.
CCCAAATTAAGCTCAGAATCCCGAAAAACGGCTTCTAAAGGCCAGAAAACGCATTTTAAAGTTGTGATCCCAAATTAAGCTCAGAATCCCGAAAAACGGCTTCTAAAGGCCAGAAAACGCATTTTAAAGTTGTGATCCCAAATTAAGCTCAGAATCCCGAAAAACGGCTTCTAAAGGCCAGAAAACGCATTTTAAAGTTGGGATCCCAAATTAAGCTCAGAATCCCGAAAAACGGCTTCTAAAGGCCAGAAAACGCATTTTAAAGTTGTGATCCCAAATTAAGCTCAGAATCCCGAAAAACGGCTTCTATAAGCCAGAAAACGCATTTTAAAGTTGGGATCCCAAATTAAGCTCAGAATCCCGAAAAACGGCTTCTAAAGGCCAGAAAACGCAGTTTAAAGTTGTGATCCCAAATTAAGCTCAGAATCCCGAAAAACGGCTTCTATAAGCTAGAAAACGCATTTTAAAGTTGGGATCCCAAATTAAGCTCAGAATCCCGAAAAACGGCTTCTAAAGGCCAGAAAACGCATTTTAAAGTTGTGATCCCAAATTAAGCTCAGAATCCCGAAAAACGGCTTCTATAAGCTAGAAAACGCATTTTAAAGTTGGGATCCCAAATTAAGCTCAGAATCCCGAAAAACGGCTTCTAAAGGCCAGAAAACGCATTTTAAAGTTGTGATCCCAAATTAAGCTCAGAATCCCGAAAAACGGCTTCTAAAGGCCAGAAAACGCATTTTAAAGTTGGGATCCCAAATTAAGCTCAGAATCCCGAAAAACGGCTTCTAAAGGCCAGAAAACGCATTTTAAAGTTGTGATCCCAAATTAAGCTCAGAATCCCGAAAAACGGCTTCTATAAGCCAGAAAACGCATTTTAAAGTTGGGATCCCAAATTAAGCTCAGAATCCCGAAAAACGGCTTCTAAAGGCCAGAAAACGCAGTTTAAAGTTGTGATCCCAAATTAAGCTCAGAATCCCGAAAAACGGCTTCTAAAGGCCAGAAAACGCATTTTAAAGTTGGGATCCCAAATTAAGCTCAGAATCCCGAAAAACGGCTTCTAAAGGCCAGAAAACGCATTTTAAAGTTGTGATCCCAAATTAAGCTCAGAATCCCGAAAAACGGCTTCTATAAGCTAGAAAACGCATTTTAAAGTTGGGATCCCAAATTAAGCTCAGAATCCCGAAAAACGGCTTCTAAAGGCCAGAAAACGCATTTTAAACTTGTGATCCCAAATTAAGCTCAGAATCCCGAAAAACGGCTTCTAAAGGCCAGAAAACGCAGTTTAAAGTTGTGATCCCAAATTAAGCTCAGAATCCCGAAAAACGGCTTCTAAAGGCCAGAAAACGCATTTTAAAGTTGTGATCCCAAATTAAGCTCAGAATCCCGAAAAACGGCTTCTATAAGCTAGAAAACGCATTTTAAAGTTGGGATCCCAAATTAAGCTCAGAATCCCGAAAAACGGCTTCTAAAGGCCAGAAAACGCAGTTTAAAGTTGTGATCCCAAATTAAGCTCAGAATCCCGAAAAACTGCTTCTAAAGGCCAGAAAACGCATTTTAAAGTTGTGATCCCAAATTAAGCTCAGAATCCCGAAAAACGGCTTCTAAAAGCTAGAAAACGCATTTTAAAGTTGGGATCCCAAATTAAGCTCAGAATCCCGAAAAACGGCTTCTAAAGGCCAGAAAACGCATTTTAAAGTTGTGATCCCAAATTAAGCTCAGAATCCCGAAAAACGGCTTCTATAAGCTAGAAAACGCATTTTAAAGTTGTGATCCCAAATTAAGCTCAGAATCCCGAAAAACGGCTTCTAAAGGCCAGAAAACGCATTTTAAAGTTGTGATCCCAAATTAAGCTCAGAATCCCGAAAAACGGCTTCTAAAGGCCAGAAAACGCATTTTAAAGTTGTGATCCCAAATTAAGCTCAGAATCCCGAAAAACGGCTTCTATAAGCTAGAAAACGCATTTTAAACTTGTGATCCCAAATTAAGCTCAGAATCCCGAAAAACGGCTTCTAAAGGCCAGAAAACGCATTTTAAAGTTGTGATCCCAAATTAAGCTCAGAATCCCGAAAAACGGCTTCTAAAGGCCAGAAAACGCATTTTAAAGTTGTGATCCCAAATTAAGCTCAGAATCCCGAAAAACGGCTTCTAAAGGCCAGAAAACGCATTTTAAAGTTGTGATCCCAAATTAAGCTCAGAATCCCGAAAAACGGCTTCTAAAGGCCAGAAAACGCATTTTAAAGTTGTGATCCCAAATTAAGCTCAGAATCCCGAAAAACGGCTTCTATAAGCCAGAAAACGCATTTTAAAGTTGGGATCCCAAATTAAGCTCAGAATCCCGAAAAACGGCTTCTAAAGGCCAGAAAACGCATTTTAAAGTTGTGATCCCAAATTAAGCTCAGAATCCCGAAAAACGGCTTCTAAAAGCCAGAAAACGCATTTTAAAGTTTTGATCCCAAATTAAGCTCAGAATCCCGAAAAATGGCTTCAAAAGGCCAGAAAACGCATTTTAAAGTTGTGATCCCAAATTAAGCTCAGAATCCCGAAAAACGGCTTCTAAAGGCCAGAAAACGCATTTTAAAGTTGTGATCCCAAATTAAGCTCAGAATCCCGAAAAACGGCTTCTATAAGCCAGAAAACGCATTTTAAAGTTGTGATCCCAAATTAAGCTCAGAATCCCGAAAAACGGCTTCTAAAAGCCAGAAAACGCATTTTAAAGTTTTGATCCCAAATTAAGCTCAGAATCCCGAAAAACGGCTTCTAAAGGCCAGAAAACGCATTTTAAAGTTGTGATCCCAAATTAAGCTCAGAATCCCGAAAAACGGCTTCTAAAGGCCAGAAAACGCATTTTAAAGTTGTGATCCCAAATTAAGCTCAGAATCCCGAAAAACGGCTTCTAAAGGCCAGAAAACGCATTTTAAAGTTGTGATCCCAAATTAAGCTCAGAATCCCGAAAAACGGCTTCTAAAGGCCAGAAAACGCATTTTAAAGTTGTGATCCCAAATTAAGCTCAGAATCCCGAAAAACGGCTTCTAAAAGCCAGAAAACGCATTTTAAAGTTGGGATCCCAAATTAAGCTCAGAATCCCGAAAAACGGCTTCAAAAGGCCAGAAAACGCATTTTAAAGTTGTGATCCCAAATTAAGCTCAGAATCCCGAAAAACGGCTTCTAAAGGCCAGAAAACGCAGTTTAAAGTTGTGATCCCAAATTAAGCTCAGAATCCCGAAAAACGGCTTCTAAAGGCCAGAAAACGCATTTTAAAGTTGTGATCCCAAATTAAGCTCAGAATCCCGAAAAACGGCTTCTAAAGGCCAGAAAACGCATTTTAAAGTTGTGATCCCAAATTAAGCTCAGAATCCCGAAAATCGGCTTCTATAAGCCAGAAAACGCATTTTAAAGTTGTGATCCCAAATTAAGCTCAGAATCCCGAAAAACGGCTTCTAAAAGCCAGAAAACGCATTTTAAAGTTGTGATCCCAAATTAAGCTCAGAATCCCGAAAAACGGCTTCTAAAGGCCAGAAAACGCATTTTAAAGTTGTGATCCCAAATTAAGCTCAGAATCCCGAAAAACGGCTTCTATAAGCCAGAAAACGCATTTTAAAGTTGGGATCCCAAATTAAGCTCAGAATCCCGAAAAACGGCTTCTAAAGGCCAGAAAACGCATTTTAAAGTTGTGATCCCAAATTAAGCTCAGAATCCCGAAAAACGGCTTCTAAAAGCCAGAAAACGCATTTTAAAGTTGTGATCCCAAATTAAGCTCAGAATCCCGAAAAACGGCTTCAAAAGGCCAGAAAACGCATTTTAAAGTTGTGATCCCAAATTAAGCTCAGAATCCCGAAAAACGGCTTCTAAAAGCCAGAAAACGCATTTTAAAGTTTTGATCCCAAATTAAGCTCAGAATCCCGAAAAACGGCTTCAAAAGGCCAGAAAACGCATTTTAAAGTTGTGATCCCAAATTAAGCTCAGAATCCCGAAAAACGGCTTCTATAAGCCAGAAAACGCATTTTAAAGTTGGGATCCCAAATTAAGCTCAGAATCCCGAAAAACGGCTTCTAAAGGCCAGAAAACGCATTTTAAAGTTGTGATCCCAAATTAAGCTCAGAATCCCGAAAAACGGCTTCTAAAAGCCAGAAAACGCATTTTAAAGTTGTGATCCCAAATTAAGCTCAGAATCCCGAAAAACGGCTTCTAAAGGCCAGAAAACGCATTTTAAAGTTGTGATCCCAAATTAAGCTCAGAATCCCGAAAAACGGCTTCTAAAAGCCAGAAAACGCATTTTAAAGTTGGGATCCCAAATTAAGCTCAGAATCCCGAAAAACGGCTTCAAAAGGCCAGAAAACGCATTTTAAAGTTGTGATCCCAAATTAAGCTCAGAATCCCGAAAAACGGCTTCTAAAGGCCAGAAAACGCATTTTAAAGTTGTGATCCCAAATTAAGCTCAGAATCCCGAAAAACGGCTTCTAAAGGCCAGAAAACGCATTTTAAAGTTGTGATCCCAAATTAAGCTCAGAATCCCGAAAAACGGCTTCTAAAGGCCAGAAAACGCATTTTAAAGTTGTGATCCCAAATTAAGCTCAGAATCCCGAAAATCGGCTTCTATAAGCCAGAAAACGCATTTTAAAGTTGTGATCCCAAATTAAGCTCAGAATCCCGAAAAACGGCTTCTAAAAGCCAGAAAACGCATTTTAAAGTTGTGATCCCAAATTAAGCTCAGAATCCCGAAAAACGGCTTCTAAAGGCCAGAAAACGCATTTTAAAGTTGTGATCCCAAATTAAGCTCAGAATCCCGAAAAACGGCTTCTATAAGCCAGAAAACGCATTTTAAAGTTGTGATCCCAAATTAAGCTCAGAATCCCGAAAAACGGCTTCAAAAGGCCAGAAAACGCATTTTAAAGTTGTGATCCCAAATTAAGCTCAGAATCCCGAAAAACGGCTTCTAAAGGCCAGAAAACGCATTTTAAAGTTGGGATCCCAAATTAAGCTCAGAATCCCGAAAAACGGCTTCTAAAAGCCAGAAAACGCATTTTAAAGTTTTGATCCCAAATTAAGCTCAGAATCCCGAAAAACGGCTTCAAAAGGCCAGAAAACGCATTTTAAAGTTGTGATCCCAAATTAAGCTCAGAATCCCGAAAAACGGCTTCTAAAGGCCAGAAAACGCATTTTAAAGTTGTGATCCCAAATTAAGCTCAGAATCCCGAAAAACGGCTTATATAAGCCAGAAAACGCATTTTAAAGTTGGGATCCCAAATTAAGCTCAGAATCCCGAAAAACGGCTTCTAAAGGCCAGAAAACGCATTTTAAAGTTGTGATCCCAAATTAAGCTCAGAATCCCGAAAAACGGCTTCTAAAAGCCAGAAAACGCATTTTAAAGTTGTGATCCCAAATTAAGCTCAGAATCCCGAAAAACGGCTTCAAAAGGCCAGAAAACGCATTTTAAAGTTGTGATCCCAAATTAAGCTCAGAATCCCGAAAAACGGCTTCTAAAAGCCAGAAAACGCATTTTAAAGTTTTGATCCCAAATTAAGCTCAGAATCCCGAAAAACGGCTTCAAAAGGCCAGAAAACGCATTTTAAAGTTGTGATCCCAAATTAAGCTCAGAATCCCGAAAAACGGCTTCTAAAGGCCAGAAAACGCATTTTAAAGTTGTGATCCCAAATTAAGCTCAGAATCCCGAAAAACGGCTTCTATAAGCCAGAAAACGCATTTTAAAGTTGTGATCCCAAATTAAGCTCAGAATCCCGAAAAACGGCTTCTAAAAGCCAGAAAACGCATTTTAAAGTTGTGATCCCAAATTAAGCTCAGAATCCCGAAAAACGGCTTCTAAAGGCCAGAAAACGCATTTTAAAGTTGTGATCCCAAATCAAGCTCAGAATCCCGAAAAACGGCTTCTGTAAGCCAGAAAACGCATTTTAAAGTTGGGATCCCAAATTAAGCTCAGAATCCCGAAAAACGGCTTCTAAAGGCCAGAAAACGCATTTTAAAGTTGTGATCCCAAATTAAGCTCAGAATCCCGAAAAACGGCTTCTAAAAGCCAGAAAACGCATTTTAAAGTTTTGATCCCAAATTAAGCTCAGAATCCCGAAAAACGGCTTCAAAAGGCCAGAAAACGCATTTTAAAGTTGTGATCCCAAATTAAGCTCAGAATCCCGAAAAACGGCTTCTAAAGGCTAGAAAACGCATTTTAAAGTTGTGATCCCAAATTAAGCTCAGAATCCCGAAAAACGGCTTCTAAAGGCCAGAAAACGCATTTTAAAGTTGTGATCCCAAATTAAGCTCAGAATCCCGAAAAACGGCTTCTAAAAGCCAGAAAACGCATTTTAAAGTTTTGATCCCAAATTAAGCTCAGAATCCCGAAAAACGGCTTCAAAAGGCCAGAAAACGCATTTTAAAGTTGTGATCCCAAATTAAGCTCAGAATCCCGAAAAACGGCTTCTAAAGGCTAGAAAACGCATTTTAAAGTTGTGATCCCAAATTAAGCTCAGAATCCCGAAAAACGGCTTCTATAAGCCAGAAAACGCATTTTAAAGTTGGGATCCCAAATTAAGCTCAGAATCCCGAAAAACGGCTTCTATAAGCCAGAAAACGCATTTTAAAGTTGGGATCCCAAATTAAGCTCAGAATCCCGAAAACGGCTTCTAAAGGCCAGAAAACGCATTTTAAAGTTGTGATCCCAAATTAAGCTCAGAATCCCGAAAAACGGCTTCAAAAAGCCAGAAAACGCATTTTAAAGTTGGGATCCCAAATTAAGCTCAGAATCCCGAAAAACGGCTTCTAAAGGCCAGAAAACGCATTTTAAAGTTGTGATCCCAAATTAAGCTCAGAATCCCGAAAAACGGCTTCTATAAGCCAGAAAACGCATTTTAAAGTTGGGATCCCAAATTAAGCTCAGAATCCCGAAAAACGGCTTCTAAAGGCCAGAAAACGCATTTTAAAGTTGTGATCCCAAATTAAGCTCAGAATCCCGAAAAACGGCTTCTAAAAGCCAGAAAACGCATTTTAAAGTTTTGATCCCAAATTAAGCTCAGAATCCCGAAAAACGGCTTCAAAAGGCCAGAAAACGCATTTTAAAGTTGTGATCCCAAATTAAGCTCAGAATCCCGAAAAACGGCTTCTAAAGGCCAGAAAACGCATTTTAAAGTTGTGATCCCAAATCAAGCTCAGAATCCCGAAAAACGGCTTCTGTAAGCCAGAAAACGCATTTTAAAGTTGGGATCCCAAATTAAGCTCAGAATCCCGAAAAACGGCTTCTAAAGGCCAGAAAACGCATTTTAAAGTTGTGATCCCAAATTAAGCTCAGAATCCCGAAAAACGGCTTCTAAAAGCCAGAAAACGCATTTTAAAGTTGGGATCCCAAATTAAGCTCAGAATCCCGAAAAACGGCTTCTAAAGGCCAGAAAACGCATTTTAAAGTTGTGATCCCAAATTAAGCTCAGAATCCCGAAAAACGGCTTCTATAAGCCAGAAAACGCATTTTAAAGTTGGGATCCCAAATTAAGCTCAGAATCCCGAAAAACGGCTTCTAAAGGCCAGAAAACGCATTTTAAAGTTGTGATCCCAAATTAAGCTCAGAATCCCGAAAAACGGCTTCTAAAAGCCAGAAAACGCATTTTAAAGTTTTGATCCCAAATTAAGCTCAGAATCCCGAAAAACGGCTTCAAAAGGCCAGAAAACGCATTTTAAAGTTGTGATCCCAAATTAAGCTCAGAATCCCGAAAAACGGCTTCTAAAGGCCAGAAAACGCATTTTAAAGTTGTGATCCCAAATCAAGCTCAGAATCCCGAAAAACGGCTTCTGTAAGCCAGAAAACGCATTTTAAAGTTGGGATCCCAAATTAAGCTCAGAATCCCGAAAAACGGCTTCTAAAGGCCAGAAAACGCATTTTAAAGTTGTGATCCCAAATTAAGCTCAGAATCCCGAAAAACGGCTTCTAAAAGCCAGAAAACGCATTTTAAAGTTTTGATCCCAAATTAAGCTCAGAATCCCGAAAAACGGCTTCAAAAGGCCAGAAAACGCATTTTAAAGTTGTGATCCCAAATTAAGCTCAGAATCCCGAAAAACGGCTTCTAAAGGCTAGAAAACGCATTTTAAAGTTGTGATCCCAAATTAAGCTCAGAATCCCGAAAAACGGCTTCTAAAGGCCAGAAAACGCATTTTAAAGTTGTGATCCCAAATCAAGCTCAGAATCCCGAAAAACGGCTTCTGTAAGCCAAAAACGCATTTTAAAGTTGGGATCCCAAATTAAGCTCAGAATCCCGAAAAACGGCTTCTAAAGGCCAGAAAACGCATTTTAAAGTTGTGATCCCAAATTAAGCTCAGAATCCCGAAAAACGGCTTCTAAAAGCCAGAAAACGCATTTTAAAGTTTTGATCCCAAATTAAGCTCAGAATCCCGAAAAACGGCTTCTAAAGGCCAGAAAACGCATTTTAAAGTTGTGATCCCAAATTAAGCTCAGAATCCCGAAAAACGGCTTCTATAAGCCAGAAAACGCATTTTAAAGTTGGGATCCCAAATTAAGCTCAGAATCCCGAAAAACGGCTTCTAAAGGCCAGAAAACGCATTTTAAAGTTGTGATCCCAAATTAAGCTCAGAATCCCGAAAAACGGCTTCTAAAGGCCAGAAAACGCATTTTAAAGTTGTGATCCCAAATTAAGCTCAGAATCCCGAAAAACGGCTTCTAAAAGCCAGAAAACGCATTTTAAAGTTTTGATCCCAAATTAAGCTCAGAATCCCGAAAAACGGCTTCTAAAGGCCAGAAAACGCATTTTAAAGTTGTGATCCCAAATTAAGCTCAGAATCCCGAAAAACGGCTTCTAAAAGCCAGAAAACGCATTTTAAAGTTTTGATCCCAAATTAAGCTCAGAATCCCGAAAAACGGCTTCTAAAGGCTAGAAAACGCATTTTAAAGTTGTGATCCCAAATTAAGCTCAGAATCCCGAAAAACGGCTTCTAAAAGCCAGAAAACGCATTTTAAAGTTTTGATCCCAAATTAAGCTCAGAATCCCGAAAAACGGCTTCTAAAGGCCAGAAAACGCATTTTAAAGTTGTGATCCCAAATTAAGCTCAGAATCCCGAAAAACGGCTTCTAAAAGCCAGAAAACGCATTTTAAAGTTGTGATCCCAAATTAAGCTCAGAATCCCGAAAAACGGCTTCTAAAGGCCAGAAAACGCATTTTAAAGTTGTGATCCCAAATTAAGCTCAGAATCCCGAAAAACGGCTTCTAAAGGCCAGAAAACGCATTTTAAAGTTGTGATCCCAAATTAAGCTCAGAATCCCGAAAAACGGCTTCTGTAAGCCAGAAATCGCATTTTAAAGTTGGGATCCCAAATTAAGCTCAGAATCCCGAAAAACGGCTTCAAAAGGCCAGAAAACGCATTTTAAAGTTGTGATCCCAAATTAAGCTCAGAATCCCGAAAAACGGCTTCTAAAGGCTAGAAAACGCATTTTAAAGTTGTGATCCCAAATTAAGCTCAGAATCCCGAAAAACGGCTTCTAAAAGCCAGAAAACGCATTTTAAAGTTTTGATCCCAAATTAAAGGGCATATAGTCTTAGCCACTGGCCCTTACAACCCGAACTGCGATGCAGTTCAAGTAGAGAAAGAAGAAGAAGAAGATCCCAAATTAAGCTCAGAATCCCGAAAAACGGCTTCTAAAGGCCAGAAAACGCATTTTAAAGTTGTGATCCCAAATTAAGCTCAGAATCCCGAAAAACGGCTTCTAAAGGCCAGAAAACGCATTTTAAAGTTGTGATCCCAAATCAAGCTCAGAATCCCGAAAAACGGCTTCTGTAAGCCAGAAAACGCATTTTAAAGTTGGGATCCCAAATTAAGCTCAGAATCCCGAAAAACGGCTTCTAAAGGCCAGAAAACGCATTTTAAAGTTGTGATCCCAAATTAAGCTCAGAATCCCGAAAAACGGCTTCTAAAAGCCAGAAAACGCATTTTAAAGTTTTGATCCCAAATTAAGCTCAGAATCCCGAAAAACGGCTTCAAAAGGCCAGAAAACGCATTTTAAAGTTGTGATCCCAAATTAAGCTCAGAATCCCGAAAAACGGCTTCTAAAGGCTAGAAAACGCATTTTAAAGTTGTGATCCCAAATTAAGCTCAGAATCCCGAAAAACGGCTTCTAAAGGCCAGAAAACGCATTTTAAAGTTGTGATCCCAAATTAAGCTCAGAATCCCGAAAAACGGCTTCTAAAAGCCAGAAAACGCATTTTAAAGTTTTGATCCCAAATTAAGCTCAGAATCCCGAAAAACGGCTTCTATAAGCCAGAAAACGCATTTTAAAGTTGGGATCCCAAATTAAGCTCAGAATCCCGAAAAACGGCTTCTAAAGGCCAGAAAACGCATTTTAAAGTTGTGATCCCAAATTAAGCTCAGAATCCCGAAAAACGGCTTCTAAAGGCCAGAAAACGCATTTTAAAGTTTTGATCCCAAATTAAGCTCAGAATCCCGAAAAACGGCTTCTATACGCCAGAAAACGCATTTTAAAGTTGTGATCCCAAATTAAGCTCAGAATCCCGAAAAACGGCTTCTAAAAGCCAGAAAACGCATTTTAAAGTTTTGATCCCAAATTAAGCTCAGAATCCCGAAAAACGGCTTCTATAAGCCAGAAAACGCATTTTAAAGTTTTGATCCCAAATTAAGCTCAGAATCCCGAAAAACGGCTTCTAAAGGCTAGAAAACGCATTTTAAAGTTGTGATCCCAAATTAAGCTCAGAATCCCGAAAAACGGCTTCTAAAGGCCAGAAAACGCATTTTAAAGTTGTGATCCCAAATTAAGCTCAGAATCCCGAAAAACGGCTTCTAAAAACCAGAAAACGCATTTTAAAGTTGTGATCCCAAATTAAGCTCAGAATCCCGAAAAACGGCTTCTAAAGGCCAGAAAACGCATTTTAAAGTTGTGATCCCAAATTAAGCTCAGAATCCCGAAAAACGGCTTCTAAAGGCCAGAAAACGCATTTTAAAGTTGTGATCCCAAATCAAGCTCAGAATCCCGAAAAACGGCTTCTGTAAGCCAGAAATCGCATTTTAAAGTTGGGATCCCAAATTAAGTTCAGAATCCCAAAAAACGGCTTCAAAAGGCCAGAAAACGCATTTTAAAGTTGTGATCCCAAATTAAGCTCAGAATCCCGAAAAACGGCTTCTAAAGGCTAGAAAACGCATTTTAAAGTTGTGATCCCAAATTAAGCTCAGAATCCCGAAAAACGGCTTCTAAAAGCCAGAAAACGCATTTTAAAGTTTTGATCCCAAATTAAAGGGCATATAGTCTTAGCCACTGGCCCTTACAACCCGAACTGCGATGCAGTTCAAGTAGAGAAAGAAGAAGAAGAAGATCCCAAATTAAGCTCAGAATCCCGAAAAACGGCTTCTAAAGGCCAGAAAACGCATTTTAAAGTTGTGATCCCAAATTAAGCTCAGAATCCCGAAAAACGGCTTCTAAAGGCCAGAAAACGCATTTTAAAGTTGTGATCCCAAATCAAGCTCAGAATCCCGAAAAACGGCTTCTGTAAGCCAGAAAACGCATTTTAAAGTTGTGATCCCAAATTAAGCTCAGAATCCCGAAAAACGGCTTCTAAAAGCCAGAAAACGCATTTTAAAGTTGGGATCCCAAATTAAGCTCAGAATCCCGAAAAACGGCTTCTAAAGGCCAGAAAACGCATTTTAAAGTTGTGATCCCAAATTAAGCTCAGAATCCCGAAAAACGGCTTCTATAAGCCAGAAAACGCATTTTAAAGTTGGGATCCCAAATTAAGCTCAGAATCCCGAAAAACGGCTTCTAAAGGCCAGAAAACGCATTTTAAAGTTGTGATCCCAAATTAAGCTCAGAATCCCGAAAAACGGCTTCTAAAAGCCAGAAAACGCATTTTAAAGTTTTGATCCCAAATTAAGCTCAGAATCCCGAAAAACGGCTTCAAAAGGCCAGAAAACGCATTTTAAAGTTGTGATCCCAAATTAAGCTCAGAATCCCGAAAAACGGCTTCTAAAGGCCAGAAAACGCATTTTAAAGTTGTGATCCCAAATCAAGCTCAGAATCCCGAAAAACGGCTTCTGTAAGCCAGAAAACGCATTTTAAAGTTGGGATCCCAAATTAAGCTCAGAATCCCGAAAAACGGCTTCTAAAGGCCAGAAAACGCATTTTAAAGTTGTGATCCCAAATTAAGCTCAGAATCCCGAAAAACGGCTTCTAAAAGCCAGAAAACGCATTTTAAAGTTTTGATCCCAAATTAAGCTCAGAATCCCGAAAAACGGCTTCAAAAGGCCAGAAAACGCATTTTAAAGTTGTGATCCCAAATTAAGCTCAGAATCCCGAAAAACGGCTTCTAAAGGCTAGAAAACGCATTTTAAAGTTGTGATCCCAAATTAAGCTCAGAATCCCGAAAAACGGCTTCTAAAGGCCAGAAAACGCATTTTAAAGTTGTGATCCCAAATCAAGCTCAGAATCCCGAAAAACGGCTTCTGTAAGCCAAAAACGCATTTTAAAGTTGGGATCCCAAATTAAGCTCAGAATCCCGAAAAACGGCTTCTAAAGGCCAGAAAACGCATTTTAAAGTTGTGATCCCAAATTAAGCTCAGAATCCCGAAAAACGGCTTCTAAAAGCCAGAAAACGCATTTTAAAGTTTTGATCCCAAATTAAGCTCAGAATCCCGAAAAACGGCTTCAAAAGGCCAGAAAACGCATTTTAAAGTTGTGATCCCAAATTAAGCTCAGAATCCCGAAAAACGGCTTCTAAAGGCTAGAAAACGCATTTTAAAGTTGTGATCCCAAATTAAGCTCAGAATCCCGAAAAACGGCTTCTAAAGGCCAGAAAACGCATTTTAAAGTTGTGATCCCAAATTAAGCTCAGAATCCCGAAAAACGGCTTCTAAAAGCCAGAAAACGCATTTTAAAGTTTTGATCCCAAATTAAGCTCAGAATCCCGAAAAACGGCTTCTAAAGGCCAGAAAACGCATTTTAAAGTTGTGATCCCAAATTAAGCTCAGAATCCCGAAAAACGGCTTCTATAAGCCAGAAAACGCATTTTAAAGTTGGGATCCCAAATTAAGCTCAGAATCCCGAAAAACGGCTTCTAAAGGCCAGAAAACGCATTTTAAAGTTGTGATCCCAAATTAAGCTCAGAATCCCGAAAAACGGCTTCTAAAGGCCAGAAAACGCATTTTAAAGTTGTGATCCCAAATTAAGCTCAGAATCCCGAAAAACGGCTTCTAAAAGCCAGAAAACGCATTTTAAAGTTTTGATCCCAAATTAAGCTCAGAATCCCGAAAAACGGCTTCTAAAGGCCAGAAAACGCATTTTAAAGTTGTGATCCCAAATTAAGCTCAGAATCCCGAAAAACGGCTTCTAAAAGCCAGAAAACGCATTTTAAAGTTTTGATCCCAAATTAAGCTCAGAATCCCGAAAAACGGCTTCTAAAGGCTAGAAAACGCATTTTAAAGTTGTGATCCCAAATTAAGCTCAGAATCCCGAAAAACGGCTTCTAAAGGCCAGAAAACGCATTTTAAAGTTTTGATCCCAAATTAAGCTCAGAATCCCGAAAAACGGCTTCTAAAGGCCAGAAAACGCATTTTAAAGTTGTGATCCCAAATTAAGCTCAGAATCCCGAAAAACGGCTTCTAAAAGCCAGAAAACGCATTTTAAAGTTGTGATCCCAAATTAAGCTCAGAATCCCGAAAAACGGCTTCTAAAGGCCAGAAAACGCATTTTAAAGTTGTGATCCCAAATTAAGCTCAGAATCCCGAAAAACGGCTTCTAAAGGCCAGAAAACGCATTTTAAAGTTGTGATCCCAAATTAAGCTCAGAATCCCGAAAAACGGCTTCTGTAAGCCAGAAATCGCATTTTAAAGTTGGGATCCCAAATTAAGCTCAGAATCCCGAAAAACGGCTTCAAAAGGCCAGAAAACGCATTTTAAAGTTGTGATCCCAAATTAAGCTCAGAATCCCGAAAAACGGCTTCTAAAGGCTAGAAAACGCATTTTAAAGTTGTGATCCCAAATTAAGCTCAGAATCCCGAAAAACGGCTTCTAAAAGCCAGAAAACGCATTTTAAAGTTTTGATCCCAAATTAAAGGGCATATAGTCTTAGCCACTGGCCCTTACAACCCGAACTGCGATGCAGTTCAAGTAGAGAAAGAAGAAGAAGAAGATCCCAAATTAAGCTCAGAATCCCGAAAAACGGCTTCTAAAGGCCAGAAAACGCATTTTAAAGTTGTGATCCCAAATTAAGCTCAGAATCCCGAAAAACGGCTTCTAAAGGCCAGAAAACGCATTTTAAAGTTGTGATCCCAAATCAAGCTCAGAATCCCGAAAAACGGCTTCTGTAAGCCAGAAAACGCATTTTAAAGTTGGGATCCCAAATTAAGCTCAGAATCCCGAAAAACGGCTTCTAAAGGCCAGAAAACGCATTTTAAAGTTGTGATCCCAAATTAAGCTCAGAATCCCGAAAAACGGCTTCTAAAAGCCAGAAAACGCATTTTAAAGTTTTGATCCCAAATTAAGCTCAGAATCCCGAAAAACGGCTTCAAAAGGCCAGAAAACGCATTTTAAAGTTGTGATCCCAAATTAAGCTCAGAATCCCGAAAAACGGCTTCTAAAGGCTAGAAAACGCATTTTAAAGTTGTGATCCCAAATTAAGCTCAGAATCCCGAAAAACGGCTTCTAAAGGCCAGAAAACGCATTTTAAAGTTGTGATCCCAAATTAAGCTCAGAATCCCGAAAAACGGCTTCTAAAAGCCAGAAAACGCATTTTAAAGTTTTGATCCCAAATTAAGCTCAGAATCCCGAAAAACGGCTTCTATAAGCCAGAAAACGCATTTTAAAGTTGGGATCCCAAATTAAGCTCAGAATCCCGAAAAACGGCTTCTAAAGGCCAGAAAACGCATTTTAAAGTTGTGATCCCAAATTAAGCTCAGAATCCCGAAAAACGGCTTCTAAAGGCCAGAAAACGCATTTTAAAGTTTTGATCCCAAATTAAGCTCAGAATCCCGAAAAACGGCTTCTATACGCCAGAAAACGCATTTTAAAGTTGTGATCCCAAATTAAGCTCAGAATCCCGAAAAACGGCTTCTAAAAGCCAGAAAACGCATTTTAAAGTTTTGATCCCAAATTAAGCTCAGAATCCCGAAAAACGGCTTCTATAAGCCAGAAAACGCATTTTAAAGTTGTGATCCCAAATTAAGCTCAGAATCCCGAAAAACGGCTTCTAAAGGCTAGAAAACGCATTTTAAAGTTGTGATCCCAAATTAAGCTCAGAATCCCGAAAAACGGCTTCTAAAGGCCAGAAAACGCATTTTAAAGTTGTGATCCCAAATTAAGCTCAGAATCCCGAAAAACGGCTTCTAAAAACCAGAAAACGCATTTTAAAGTTGTGATCCCAAATTAAGCTCAGAATCCCGAAAAACGGCTTCTAAAGGCCAGAAAACGCATTTTAAAGTTGTGATCCCAAATTAAGCTCAGAATCCCGAAAAACGGCTTCTAAAGGCCAGAAAACGCATTTTAAAGTTGTGATCCCAAATCAAGCTCAGAATCCCGAAAAACGGCTTCTGTAAGCCAGAAATCGCATTTTAAAGTTGGGATCCCAAATTAAGTTCAGAATCCCAAAAAACGGCTTCAAAAGGCCAGAAAACGCATTTTAAAGTTGTGATCCCAAATTAAGCTCAGAATCCCGAAAAACGGCTTCTAAAGGCTAGAAAACGCATTTTAAAGTTGTGATCCCAAATTAAGCTCAGAATCCCGAAAAACGGCTTCTAAAAGCCAGAAAACGCATTTTAAAGTTTTGATCCCAAACCCAAGCCAGTCTTAGCCACTGGCCCTTACAACCCGAACTGCGATGCAGTTCAAGTAGAGAAAGAAGAAGAAGAAGATCCCAAATTAAGCTCAGAATCCCGAAAAACGGCTTCTAAAGGCCAGAAAACGCATTTTAAAGTTGTGATCCCAAATCAAGCTCAGAATCCCGAAAAACGGCTTCTGTAAGCCAGAAAACGCATTTTAAAGTTGTGATCCCAAATTAAGCTCAGAATCCCGAAAAACGGCTTCTAAAAGCCAGAAAACGCATTTTAAAGTTGTGATCCCAAATTAAGCTCAGAATCCCGAAAAACGGCTTCAAAAGGCCAGAAAACGCATTTTAAAGTTGTGATCCCAAATTAAGCTCAGAATCCCGAAAAACGGCTTCTAAAGGCTAGAAAACGCATTTTAAAGTTGTGATCCCAAATTAAGCTCAGAATCCCGAAAAACGGCTTCTAAAGGCCAGAAAACGCATTTTAAAGTTGTGATCCCAAATTAAGCTCAGAATCCCGAAAAACGGCTTCTAAAAGCCAGAAAACGCATTTTAAAGTTTTGATCCCAAATTAAGCTCAGAATCCCGAAAAACGGCTTCTATAAGCCAGAAAACGCATTTTAAAGTTGGGATCCCAAATTAAGCTCAGAATCCCGAAAAACGGCTTCTATAAGCCAGAAAACGCATTTTAAAGTTGGGATCCCAAATTAAGCTCAGAATCCCGAAAAACGGCTTCTAAAGGCCAGAAAACGCATTTTAAAGTTGTGATCCCAAATTAAGCTCAGAATCCCGAAAAACGGCTTCAAAAGGCCAGAAAACGCATTTTAAAGTTGTGATCCCAAATTAAGCTCAGAATCCCGAAAAACGGCTTCTAAAGGCTAGAAAACGCATTTTAAAGTTGTGATCCCAAATTAAGCTCAGAATCCCGAAAAACGGCTTCTAAAAGCCAGAAAACGCATTTTAAAGTTTTGATCCCAAATTAAGCTCAGAATCCCGAAAAACGGCTTCAAAAGGCCAGAAAACGCATTTTAAAGTTGTGATCCCAAATTAAGCTCAGAATCCCGAAAAACGGCTTCTAAAGGCTAGAAAACGCATTTTAAAGTTGTGATCCCAAATTAAGCTCAGAATCCCGAAAAACGGCTTCTAAAGGCCAGAAAACGCATTTTAAAGTTGTGATCCCAAATTAAGCTCAGAATCCCGAAAAACGGCTTCTAAAAGCCAGAAAACGCATTTTAAAGTTTTGATCCCAAATTAAGCTCAGAATCCCGAAAAACGGCTTCTATAAGCCAGAAAACGCATTTTAAAGTTGGGATCCCAAATTAAGCTCAGAATCCCGAAAAACGGCTTCTATAAGCCAGAAAACGCATTTTAAAGTTGGGATCCCAAATTAAGCTCAGAATCCCGAAAAACGGCTTCTAAAGGCCAGAAAACGCATTTTAAAGTTGTGATCCCAAATTAAGCTCAGAATCCCGAAAAACGGCTTCTAAAGGCCAGAAAACGCATTTTAAAGTTGTGATCCCAAATTAAGCTCAGAATCCCGAAAAACGGCTTCTAAAAGCCAGAAAACGCATTTTAAAGTTTTGATCCTAAATTAAGCTCAGAATCCCGAAAAACGGCTTCAAAAGGCCAGAAAACGCATTTTAAAGTTGTGATCCCAAATTAAGCTCAGAATCCCGAAAAACGGCTTCTAAAGGCTAGAAAACGCATTTTAAAGTTGTGATCCCAAATTAAGCTCAGAATCCCGAAAAACATCTTCTAAAGGCTAGAAAACGCATTTTAAAGTTGTGATCCCAAATTAAGCTCAGAATCCCGAAAAACGGCTTCTAAAGGCCAGAAAACGCATTTTAAAGTTGTGATCCCAAATTAAGCTCAGAATCCCGAAAAACGGCTTCTAAAAGCCAGAAAACGCATTTTAAAGTTTTGATCCCAAATTAAGCTCAGAATCCCGAAAAACGGCTTCTAAAGGCCAGAAAACGCATTTTAAAGTTGTGATCCCAAATTAAGCTCAGAATCCCGAAAAACGGCTTCTATAAGCCAGAAAACGCATTTTAAAGTTGTGATCCCAAATTAAGCTCAGAATCCCGAAAAACGGCTTCTATAAGCCAGAAAACGCATTTTAAAGTTTTGATCCCAAATTAAGCTCAGAATCCCGAAAAACGGCTTCTAAAGGCCAGAAAACGCATTTTAAAGTTGTGATCCCAAATTAAGCTCAGAATCCCGAAAAACGGCTTCTATAAGCCAGAAAACGCATTTTAAAGTTTTGATCCCAAATTAAGCTCAGAATCCCGAAAAACGGCTTCAAAAGGCCAGAAAACGCATTTTAAAGTTGTGATCCCAAATTAAGCTCAGAATCCCGAAAAACGGCTTCTAAAGGCTAGAAAACGCATTTTAAAGTTGTGATCCCAAATTAAGCTCAGAATCCCGAAAAACGGCGTCTAAAGGCCAGAAAACGCATTTTAAAGTTGTGATCCCAAATTAAGCTCAGAATCCCGAAAAACGGCTTCTAAAGGCTAGAAAACGCATTTTAAAGTTGTGATCCCAAATTAAGCTCAGAATCCCGAAAAACGGCTTCTAAAGGCCAGAAAACGCATTTTAAAGTTTTGATCCCAAATTAAGCTCAGAATCCCGAAAAACGGCTTCTAAAGGCCAGAAAACGCATTTTAAAGTTGTGATCCCAAATTAAGCTCAGAATCCCGAAAAACGGCTTCTAAAAGCCAGAAAACGCATTTTAAAGTTTTGATCCCAAATTAAGCTCAGAATCCCGAAAAACGGCTTCAAAAGGCTAGAAAACGCATTTTAAAGTTGTGATCCCAAATTAAGCTCAGAAAACGCATTTTAAAGTTGTGATCCCAAATTAAGCTCAGAATCCCGAAAAACGGCTTCTAAAGGCTAGAAAACGCATTTTAAAGTTGTGATCCCAAATTAAGCTCAGAATCCCGAAAAACGGCTTCTAAAGGCTAGAAAACGCATTTTAAAGTTGTGATCCCAAATTAAGCTCAGAATCCCGAAAAACGGCTTCTAAAGGCCAGAAAACGCATTTTAAAGTTGTGATCCCAAATTAAGCTCAGAATCCCGAAAAACGGCTTCTAAAAGCCAGAAAACGCATTTTAAAGTTTTGATCCCAAATTAAGCTCAGAATCCCGAAAAACGGCTTCTAAAGGCTAGAAAACGCATTTTAAAGTTGTGATCCCAAATTAAGCTCAGAATCCCGAAAAACGGCTTCTAAAGGCTAGAAAACGCATTTTAAAGTTGTGATCCCAAATTAAGCTCAGAATCCCGAAAAACGGCGTCTAAAGGCCAGAAAACGCATTTTAAAGTTGTGATCCCAAATTAAGCTCAGAATCCCGAAAAACGGCTTCTAAAAGCCAGAAAACGCATTTTAAAGTTTTGATCCCAAATTAAGCTCAGAATCCCGAAAAACGGCGTCTAAAGGCCAGAAAACGCATTTTAAAGTTGTGATCCCAAATTAAGCTCAGAATCCCGAAAAACGGCTTCTATAAGCCAGAAAACGCATTTTAAAGTTTTGATCCCAAATTAAGCTCAGAATCCCGAAAAACGGCTTCAAAAGGCCAGAAAACGCATTTTAAAGTTGTGATCCCAAATTAAGCTCAGAATCCCGAAAAACGGCTTCTAAAGGCTAGAAAACGCATTTTAAAGTTGTGATCCCAAATTAAGCTCAGAATCCCGAAAAACGGCGTCTAAAGGCTAGAAAACGCATTTTAAAGTTGTGATCCCAAATTAAGCTCAGAATCCCGAAAAACGGCGTCTAAAGGCCAGAAAACGCATTTTAAAGTTGTGATCCCAAATTAAGCTCAGAATCCCGAAAAACGGCTTCTAAAGGCTAGAAAACGCATTTTAAAGTTGTGATCCCAAATTAAGCTCAGAATCCCGAAAAACGGCTTCTAAAGGCCAGAAAACGCATTTTAAAGTTTTGATCCCAAATTAAGCTCAGAATCCCGAAAAACGGCTTCTAAAGGCCAGAAAACGCATTTTAAAGTTGTGATCCCAAATTAAGCTCAGAATCCCGAAAAACGGCTTCTAAAAGCCAGAAAACGCATTTTAAAGTTTTGATCCCAAATTAAGCTCAGAATCCCGAAAAACGGCTTCAAAAGGCTAGAAAACGCATTTTAAAGTTGTGATCCCAAATTAAGCTCAGAATCCCGAAAAACGGCTTCTAAAGGCTAGAAAACGCATTTTAAAGTTGTGATCCCAAATTAAGCTCAGAATCCCGAAAAACGGCTTCTAAAGGCTAGAAAACGCATTTTAAAGTTGTGATCCCAAATTAAGCTCAGAATCCCGAAAAACGGCTTCTAAAGGCTAGAAAACGCATTTTATAGTTGTGATCCCAAATTAAGCTCAGAATCCCGAAAAACGGCTTCTAAAGGCCAGAAAACGCATTTTAAAGTTGTGATCCCAAATTAAGCTCAGAATCCCGAAAAACGGCTTCTAAAAGCCAGAAAACGCATTTTAAAGTTTTGATCCCAAATTAAGCTCAGAATCCCGAAAAACGGCTTCTAAAGGCTAGAAAACGCATTTTAAAGTTGTGATCCCAAATTAAGCTCAGAATCCCGAAAAACGGCTTCTAAAGGCTAGAAAACGCATTTTAAAGTTGTGATCCCAAATTAAGCTCAGAATCCCGAAAAACGGCGTCTAAAGGCCAGAAAACGCATTTTAAAGTTGTGATCCCAAATTAAGCTCAGAATCCCGAAAAACGGCTTCTAAAAGCCAGAAAACGCATTTTAAAGTTTTGATCCCAAATTAAGCTCAGAATCCCGAAAAACGGCTTCTAAAAGCCAGAAAACGCATTTTAAAGTTTTGATCCCAAATTAAGCTCAGAATCCCGAAAAACGGCTTCAAAAGGCTAGAAAACGCATTTTAAAGTTGTGATCCCAAATTAAGCTCAGAATCCCGAAAAACGGCTTCTAAAGGCTAGAAAACGCATTTTAAAGTTGTGATCCCAAATTAAGCTCAGAATCCCGAAAAACGGCTTCTAAAAGCCAGAAAACGCATTTTAAAGTTTTGATCCCAAATTAAGCTCAGAATCCCGAAAAACGGCTTCTAAAGGCTAGAAAACGCATTTTAAAGTTGTGATCCCAAATTAAGCTCAGAATCCCGAAAAACGGCTTCTAAAGGCTAGAAAACGCATTTTAAAGTTGTGATCCCAAATTAAGCTCAGAATCCCGAAAAACGGCTTCTAAAAGCCAGAAAACGCATTTTAAAGTTTTGATCCCAAATTAAGCTCAGAATCCCGAAAAACGGCTTCTAAAGGCCAGAAAACGCATTTTAAAGTTGTGATCCCAAATTAAGCTCAGAATCCCGAAAAACGGCTTCTATAAGCCAGAAAACGCATTTTAAAGTTGTGATCCCAAATTAAGCTCAGAATCCCGAAAAACGGCTTCTATAAGCCAGAAAACGCATTTTAAAGTTTTGATCCCAAATTAAGCTCAGAATCCCGAAAAACGGCTTCTAAAGGCCAGAAAACGCATTTTAAAGTTGTGATCCCAAATTAAGCTCAGAATCCCGAAAAACGGCTTCTATAAGCCAGAAAACGCATTTTAAAGTTTTGATCCCAAATTAAGCTCAGAATCCCGAAAAACGGCTTCAAAAGGCCAGAAAACGCATTTTAAAGTTGTGATCCCAAATTAAGCTCAGAATCCCGAAAAACGGCTTCTAAAGGCTAGAAAACGCATTTTAAAGTTGTGATCCCAAATTAAGCTCAGAATCCCGAAAAACGGCGTCTAAAGGCCAGAAAACGCATTTTAAAGTTGTGATCCCAAATTAAGCTCAGAATCCCGAAAAACGGCTTCTAAAAGCCAGAAAACGCATTTTAAAGTTGTGATCCCAAATTAAGCTCAGAATCCCGAAAAACGGCTTCTAAAGGCCAGAAAACGCATTTTAAAGTTGTGATCCCAAATTAAGCTCAGAATCCCGAAAAACGGCTTCTAAAGGCCAGAAAACGCATTTTAAAGTTGTGATCCCAAATTAAGCTCAGAATCCCGAAAAACGGCTTCTATAAGCCAGAAAACGCATTTTAAAGTTGTGATCCCAAATTAAGCTCAGAATCCCGAAAAACGGCTTCTAAAGGCCAGAAAACGCATTTTAAAGTTGTGATCCCAAATTAAGCTCAGAATCCCGAAAAACGGCTTCTAAAAGCCAGAAAACGCATTTTAAAGTTTTGATCCCAAATTAAGCTCAGAATCCCGAAAAACGGCTTCTAAAAGCCAGAAAACGCATTTTAAAGTTTTGATCCCAAATTAAGCTCAGAATCCCGAAAAACGGCTTCAAAAGGCTAGAAAACGCATTTTAAAGTTGTGATCCCAAATTAAGCTCAGAATCCCGAAAAACGGCTTCTAAAGGCTAGAAAACGCATTTTAAAGTTGTGATCCCAAATTAAGCTCAGAATCCCGAAAAACGGCTTCTAAAAGCCAGAAAACGCATTTTAAAGTTTTGATCCCAAATTAAGCTCAGAATCCCGAAAAACGGCGTCTAAAGGCCAGAAAACGCATTTTAAAGTTGTGATCCCAAATTAAGCTCAGAATCCCGAAAAACGGCTTCTATAAGCCAGAAAACGCATTTTAAAGTTTTGATCCCAAATTAAGCTCAGAATCCCGAAAAACGGCTTCAAAAGGCCAGAAAACGCATTTTAAAGTTGTGATCCCAAATTAAGCTCAGAATCCCGAAAAACGGCTTCAAAAGGCTAGAAAACGCATTTTAAAGTTGTGATCCCAAATTAAGCTCAGAATCCCGATAAACGGCGTCTAAAGGCCAGAAAACGCATTTTAAAGTTGTGATCCCAAATTAAGCTCAGAATCCCGAAAAACGGCTTCTAAAAGCCAGAAAACGCATTTTAAAGTTTTGATCCCAAATTAAGCTCAGAATCCCGAAAAACGGCGTCTAAAGGCCAGAAAACGCATTTTAAAGTTGTGATCCCAAATTAAGCTCAGAATCCCGAAAAACGGCTTCTATAAGCCAGAAAACGCATTTTAAAGTTTTGATCCCAAATTAAGCTCAGAATCCCGAAAAACGGCTTCAAAAGGCCAGAAAACGCATTTTAAAGTTGTGATCCCAAATTAAGCTCAGAATCCCGAAAAACGGCTTCTAAAGGCTAGAAAACGCATTTTAAAGTTGTGATCCCAAATTAAGCTCAGAATCCCGAAAAACGGCGTCTAAAGGCTAGAAAACGCATTTTAAAGTTGTGATCCCAAATTAAGCTCAGAATCCCGAAAAACGGCGTCTAAAGGCCAGAAAACGCATTTTAAAGTTGTGATCCCAAATTAAGCTCAGAATCCCGAAAAACGGCTTCTAAAGGCTAGAAAACGCATTTTAAAGTTGTGATCCCAAATTAAGCTCAGAATCCCGAAAAACGGCTTCTAAAGGCCAGAAAACGCATTTTAAAGTTTTGATCCCAAATTAAGCTCAGAATCCCGAAAAACGGCTTCTAAAAGCCAGAAAACGCATTTTAAAGTTTTGATCCCAAATTAAGCTCAGAATCCCGAAAAACGGCTTCAAAAGGCTAGAAAACGCATTTTAAAGTTGTGATCCCAAATTAAGCTCAGAATCCCGAAAAACGGCTTCTAAAGGCTAGAAAACGCATTTTAAAGTTGTGATCCCAAATTAAGCTCAGAATCCCGAAAAACGGCTTCTAAAGGCTAGAAAACGCATTTTAAAGTTGTGATCCCAAATTAAGCTCAGAATCCCGAAAAACGGCTTCTAAAGGCTAGAAAACGCATTTTATAGTTGTGATCCCAAATTAAGCTCAGAATCCCGAAAAACGGCTTCTAAAAGCCAGAAAACGCATTTTAAAGTTTTGATCCCAAATTAAGCTCAGAATCCCGAAAAACGGCTTCTAAAAGCCAGAAAACGCATTTTAAAGTTTTGATCCCAAATTAAGCTCAGAATCCCGAAAAACGGCTTCTAAAGGCTAGAAAACGCATTTTAAAGTTGTGATCCCAAATTAAGCTCAGAATCCCGAAAAACGGCTTCTAAAGGCTAGAAAACGCATTTTAAAGTTGTGATCCCAAATTAAGCTCAGAATCCCGAAAAACGGCTTCTAAAAGCCAGAAAACGCATTTTAAAGTTTTGATCCCAAATTAAGCTCAGAATCCCGAAAAACGGCTTCTAAAGGCTAGAAAACGCATTTTAAAGTTGTGATCCCAAATTAAGCTCAGAATCCCGAAAAACGGCTTCTAAAGGCTAGAAAACGCATTTTAAAGTTGTGATCCCAAATTAAGCTCAGAATCCCGAAAAACGGCTTCTAAAAGCCAGAAAACGCATTTTAAAGTTTTGATCCCAAATTAAGCTCAGAATCCCGAAAAACGGCTTCTAAAGGCCAGAAAACGCATTTTAAAGTTGTGATCCCAAATTAAGCTCAGAATCCCGAAAAACGGCTTCTATAAGCCAGAAAACGCATTTTAAAGTTGTGATCCCAAATTAAGCTCAGAATCCCGAAAAACGGCTTCTATAAGCCAGAAAACGCATTTTAAAGTTTTGATCCCAAATTAAGCTCAGAATCCCGAAAAACGGCTTCTAAAGGCCAGAAAACGCATTTTAAAGTTGTGATCCCAAATTAAGCTCAGAATCCCGAAAAACGGCTTCTATAAGCCAGAAAACGCATTTTAAAGTTTTGATCCCAAATTAAGCTCAGAATCCCGAAAAACGGCTTCAAAAGACCAGAAAACGCATTTTAAAGTTGTGATCCCAAATTAAGCTCAGAATCCCGAAAAACGGCTTCTAAAGGCTAGAAAACGCATTTTAAAGTTGTGATCCCAAATTAAGCTCAGAATCCCGAAAAACGGCGTCTAAAGGCCAGAAAACGCATTTTAAAGTTGTGATCCCAAATTAAGCTCAGAATCCCGAAAAACGGCTTCTAAAAGCCAGAAAACGCATTTTAAAGTTGTGATCCCAAATTAAGCTCAGAATCCCGAAAAACGGCTTCTAAAGGCCAGAAAACGCATTTTAAAGTTGTGATCCCAAATTAAGCTCAGAATCCCGAAAAACGGCTTCTATAAGCCAGAAAACGCATTTTAAAGTTTTGATCCCAAATTAAGCTCAGAATCCCGAAAAACGGCTTCAAAAGGCCAGAAAACGCATTTTAAAGTTGTGATCCCAAATTAAGCTCAGAATCCCGAAAAACGGCTTCTAAGGGCCAGAAAACGCATTTTAAAGTTGTGATCCCAAATTAAGCTCAGAATCCCGAAAAACGGCTTCTAAAGGCCAGAAAACGCATTTTAAAGTTGTGATCCCAAATTAAGCTCAGAATCCCGAAAAACGGCTTCTAAAAGCCAGAAAACGCATTTTAAAGTTTTGATCCCAAATTAAGCTCAGAATCCCGAAAAACGGCTTCAAAAGGCTAGAAAACGCATTTTAAAGTTGTGATCCCAAATTAAGCTCAGAATCCCGAAAAACGGCTTCTAAAGGCTAGAAAACGCATTTTAAAGTTGTGATCCCAAATTAAGCTCAGAATCCCGAAAAACGGCTTCTAAAGGCCAGAAAACGCATTTTAAAGTTGTGATCCCAAATTAAGCTCAGAATCCCGAAAAACGGCTTCTAAAGGCTAGAAAACGCATTTTAAAGTTGTGATCCCAAATTAAGCTCAGAATCCCGAAAAACGGCTTCTAAAGGCTAGAAAACGCATTTTAAAGTTGTGATCCCAAATTAAGCTCAGAATCCCGAAAAACGGCTTCTAAAGGCTAGGAAACGCATTTTAAAGTTGTGATCCCAAATTAAGCTCAGAATCCCGAAAAACGGCTTCTAAAGGCCAGAAAACGCATTTTAAAGTTGTGATCCCAAATTAAGCTCAGAATCCCGAAAAACGGCTTCTAAAAGCCAGAAAACGCATTTTAAAGTTTTGATCCCAAATTAAGCTCAGAATCCCGAAAAACGGCTTCTAAAGGCCAGAAAACGCATTTTAAAGTTGTGATCCCAAATTAAGCTCAGAATCCCGAAAAACGGCTTCTAAAGGCTAGAAAACGCATTTTAAAGTTGTGATCCCAAATTAAGCTCAGAATCCCGAAAAACGGCTTCTAAAGGCTAGAAAACGCATTTTAAAGTTGTGATCCCAAATTAAGCTCAGAATCCCGAAAAACGGCGTCTAAAGGCCAGAAAACGCATTTTAAAGTTGTGATCCCAAATTAAGCTCAGAATCCCGAAAAACGGCTTCTAAAAGCCAGAAAACGCATTTTAAAGTTTTGATCCCAAATTAAGCTCAGAATCCCGAAAAACGGCGTCTAAAGGCCAGAAAACGCATTTTAAAGTTGTGATCCCAAATTAAGCTCAGAATCCCGAAAAACGGCTTCTATAAGCCAGAAAACGCATTTTAAAGTTTTGATCCCAAATTAAGCTCAGAATCCCGAAAAACGGCTTCAAAAGGCCAGAAAACGCATTTTAAAGTTGTGATCCCAAATTAAGCTCAGAATCCCGAAAAACGGCTTCTAAAGGCTAGAAAACGCATTTTAAAGTTGTGATCCCAAATTAAGCTCAGAATCCCGAAAAACGGCGTCTAAAGGCTAGAAAACGCATTTTAAAGTTGTGATCCCAAATTAAGCTCAGAATCCCGAAAAACGGCGTCTAAAGGCCAGAAAACGCATTTTAAAGTTGTGATCCCAAATTAAGCTCAGAATCCCGAAAAACGGCTTCTATAAGCCAGAAAACGCATTTTAAAGTTTTGATCCCAAATTAAGCTCAGAATCCCGAAAAACGGCTTCAAAAGGCCAGAAAACGCATTTTAAAGTTGTGATCCCAAATTAAGCTCAGAATCCCGAAAAACGGCTTCTAAAGGCTAGAAAACGCATTTTAAAGTTGTGATCCCAAATTAAGCTCAGAATCCCGAAAAACGGCGTCTAAAGGCTAGAAAACGCATTTTAAAGTTGTGATCCCAAATTAAGCTCAGAATCCCGAAAAACGGCGTCTAAAGGCCAGAAAACGCATTTTAAAGTTGTGATCCCAAATTAAGCTCAGAATCCCGAAAAACGGCTTCTATAAGCCAGAAAACGCATTTTAAAGTTTTGATCCCAAATTAAGCTCAGAATCCCGAAAAACGGCTTCAAAAGGCCAGAAAACGCATTTTAAAGTTGTGATCCCAAATTAAGCTCAGAATCCCGAAAAACGGCTTCTAAAGGCTAGAAAACGCATTTTAAAGTTGTGATCCCAAATTAAGCTCAGAATCCCGAAAAACGGCTTCTAAAGGCCAGAAAACGCATTTTAAAGTTTTGATCCCAAATTAAGCTCAGAATCCCGAAAAACGGCTTCTAAAGGCCAGAAAACGCATTTTAAAGTTGTGATCCCAAATTAAGCTCAGAATCCCGAAAAACGGCTTCTAAAAGCCAGAAAACGCATTTTAAAGTTTTGATCCCAAATTAAGCTCAGAATCCCGAAAAACGGCTTCAAAAGGCTAGAAAACGCATTTTAAAGTTGTGATCCCAAATTAAGCTCAGAATCCCGAAAAACGGCTTCTAAAGGCTAGAAAACGCATTTTAAAGTTGTGATCCCAAATTAAGCTCAGAATCCCGAAAAACGGCTTCTAAAGGCTAGAAAACGCATTTTAAAGTTGTGATCCCAAATTAAGCTCAGAATCCCGAAAAACGGCTTCTAAAGGCTAGAAAACGCATTTTAAAGTTGTGATCCCAAATTAAGCTCAGAATCCCGAAAAACGGCTTCTAAAGGCCAGAAAACGCATTTTAAAGTTGTGATCCCAAATTAAGCTCAGAATCCCGAAAAACGGCTTCTAAAAGCCAGAAAACGCATTTTAAAGTTTTGATCCCAAATTAAGCTCAGAATCCCGAAAAACGGCTTCTAAAGGCTAGAAAACGCATTTCAAAGTTGTGATCCCAAATTAAGCTCAGAATCCCGAAAAACGGCTTCTAAAGGCTAGAAAACGCATTTTAAAGTTGTGATCCCAAATTAAGCTCAGAATCCCGAAAAACGGCGTCTAAAGGCCAGAAAACGCATTTTAAAGTTGTGATCTCAAATTAAGCTCAGAATCCCGAAAAACGGCTTCTAAAAGCCAGAAAACGCATTTTAAAGTTTTGATCCCAAATTAAGCTCAGAATCCCGAAAAACGGCTTCTAAAGGCCAGAAAACGCATTTTAAAGTTGTGATCCCAAATTAAGCTCAGAATCCCGAAAAACGGCTTCTATAAGCCAGAAAACGCATTTTAAAGTTGTGATCCCAAATTAAGCTCAGAATCCCGAAAAACGGCTTCTAAAAGCCAGAAAACGCATTTTAAAGTTTTGATCCCAAATTAAGCTCAGAATCCCGAAAAACGGCTTCTAAAGGCCAGAAAACGCATTTTAAAGTTGTGATCCCAAATTAAGCTCAGAATCCCGAAAAACGGCTTCTATAAGCCAGAAAACGCATTTTAAAGTTGTGATCCCAAATTAAGCTCAGAATCCCGAAAAACGGCTTCTAAAGGCCAGAAAACGCATTTTAAAGTTGTGATCCCAAATTAAGCTCAGAATCCCGAAAAACGGCTTCTGTAAGCCAGAAAACGCATTTTAAAGTTTTGATCCCAAATTAAGCTCAGAATCCCGAAAAACGGCTTCTAAAGGCCAGAAAACGCATTTTAAAGTTGTGATCCCAAATTAAGCTCAGAATCCCGAAAAACGGCTTCTAAAGGCTAGAAAACGCATTTTAAAGTTGTGATCCCAAATTAAGCTCAGAATCCCGAAAAACGGCTTCTAAAGGCCAGAAAACGCATTTTAAAGTTTTGATCCCAAATTAAGCTCAGAATCCCGAAAAACGGCTTCAAAAGGCTAGAAAACGCATTTTAAAGTTGTGATCCCAAATTAAGCTCAGAATCCCGAAAAACGGCTTCTAAAGGCTAGAAAACGCATTTTAAAGTTGTGATCCCAAATTAAGCTCAGAATCCCGAAAAACGGCTTCTAAAGGCCAGAAAACGCATTTTAAAGTTGTGATCCCAAATTAAGCTCAGAATCCCGAAAAACGGCTTCTAAAAGCCAGAAAACGCATTTTAAAGTTTTGATCCCAAATTAAGCTCAGAATCCCGAAAAACGGCTTCTAAAGGCCAGAAAACGCATTTTAAAGTTGTGATCCCAAATTAAGCTCAGAATCCCGAAAAACGGCTTCTATAAGCCAGAAAACGCATTTTAAAGTTGTGATCCCAAATTAAGCTCAGAATCCCGAAAAACGGCTTCTAAAGGCCAGAAAACGCATTTTAAAGTTGTGATCCCAAATTAAGCTCAGAATCCCGAAAAACGGCTTCTAAAAGCCAGAAAAAGCATTTTAAAGTTTTGATCCCAAATTAAGCTCAGAATCCCGAAAAACGG
The DNA here is from genome assembly GCF_029784155.1 of Uranotaenia lowii. NCBI lineage: Eukaryota > Metazoa > Arthropoda > Insecta > Diptera > Culicidae > Uranotaenia > Uranotaenia lowii. The sequence goes on from NC_073692.1 coordinate 80,240,783, forward strand.
CTTCTAAAGGCTAGAAAACGCATTTCAAAGTTGTGATCCCAAATTAAGCTCAGAATCCCGAAAAACGGCTTCTAAAGGCTAGAAAACGCATTTTAAAGTTGTGATCCCAAATTAAGCTCAGAATCCCGAAAAACGGCGTCTAAAGGCCAGAAAACGCATTTTAAAGTTGTGATCCCAAATTAAGCTCAGAATCCCGAAAAACGGCTTCTAAAAGCCAGAAAACGCATTTTAAAGTTTTGATCCCAAATTAAGCTCAGAATCCCGAAAAACGGCTTCTAAAGGCCAGAAAACGCATTTTAAAGTTGTGATCCCAAATTAAGCTCAGAATCCCGAAAAACGGCTTCTAAAGGCCAGAAAACGCATTTTAAAGTTGTGATCCCAAATTAAGCTCAGAATCCCGAAAAACGGCTTCTAAAAGCCAGAAAACGCATTTTAAAGTTTTGATCCCAAATTAAGCTCAGAATCCCGAAAAACGGCTTCTAAAGGCTAGAAAACGCATTTCAAAGTTGTGATCCCAAATTAAGCTCAGAATCCCGAAAAACGGCTTCTAAAGGCTAGAAAACGCATTTTAAAGTTGTGATCCCAAATTAAGCTCAGAATCCCGAAAAACGGCTTCTATAAGCCAGAAAACGCATTTTAAAGTTTTGATCCCAAATTAAGCTCAGAATCCCGAAAAACGGCTTCAAAAGGCCAGAAAACGCATTTTAAAGTTGTGATCCCAAATTAAGCTCAGAATCCCGAAAAACGGCTTCTAAAGGCTAGAAAACGCATTTTAAAGTTGTGATCCCAAATTAAGCTCAGAATCCCGAAAAACGGCGTCTAAAGGCTAGAAAACGCATTTTAAAGTTGTGATCCCAAATTAAGCTCAGAATCCCGAAAAACGGCGTCTAAAGGCCAGAAAACGCATTTTAAAGTTGTGATCCCAAATTAAGCTCAGAATCCCGAAAAACGGCTTCTATAAGCCAGAAAACGCATTTTAAAGTTTTGATCCCAAATTAAGCTCAGAATCCCGAAAAACGGCTTCAAAAGGCCAGAAAACGCATTTTAAAGTTGTGATCCCAAATTAAGCTCAGAATCCCGAAAAACGGCTTCTAAAGGCAAGAAAACGCATTTTAAAGTTGTGATCCCAAATTAAGCTCAGAATCCCGAAAAACGGCTTCTAAAGGCCAGAAAACGCATTTTAAAGTTTTGATCCCAAATTAAGCTCAGAATCCCGAAAAACGGCTTCTAAAGGCCAGAAAACGCATTTTAAAGTTGTGATCCCAAATTAAGCTCAGAATCCCGAAAAACGGCTTCTAAAAGCCAGAAAACGCATTTTAAAGTTTTGATCCCAAATTAAGCTCAGAATCCCGAAAAACGGCTTCAAAAGGCTAGAAAACGCATTTTAAAGTTGTGATCCCAAATTAAGCTCAGAATCCCGAAAAACGGCTTCTAAAGGCTAGAAAACGCATTTTAAAGTTGTGATCCCAAATTAAGCTCAGAATCCCGAAAAACGGCTTCTAAAGGCTAGAAAACGCATTTTAAAGTTGTGATCCCAAATTAAGCTCAGAATCCCGAAAAACGGCTTCTAAAGGCTAGAAAACGCATTTTAAAGTTGTGATCCCAAATTAAGCTCAGAATCCCGAAAAACGGCTTCTAAAGGCCAGAAAACGCATTTTAAAGTTGTGATCCCAAATTAAGCTCAGAATCCCGAAAAACGGCTTCTAAAAGCCAGAAAACGCATTTTAAAGTTTTGATCCCAAATTAAGCTCAGAATCCCGAAAAACGGCTTCTAAAGGCTAGAAAACGCATTTCAAAGTTGTGATCCCAAATTAAGCTCAGAATCCCGAAAAACGGCTTCTAAAGGCTAGAAAACGCATTTTAAAGTTGTGATCCCAAATTAAGCTCAGAATCCCGAAAAACGGCGTCTAAAGGCCAGAAAACGCATTTTAAAGTTGTGATCCCAAATTAAGCTCAGAATCCCGAAAAACGGCTTCTAAAAGCCAGAAAACGCATTTTAAAGTTTTGATCCCAAATTAAGCTCAGAATCCCGAAAAACGGCTTCTAAAGGCCAGAAAACGCATTTTAAAGTTTTGATCCCAAATTAAGCTCAGAATCCCGAAAAACGGCTTCTAAAGGCCAGAAAACGCATTTTAAAGTTGTGATCCCAAATTAAGCTCAGAATCCCGAAAAACGGCTTCTATAAGCCAGAAAACGCATTTTAAAGTTGTGATCCCAAATTAAGCTCAGAATCCCGAAAAACGGCTTCTATAAGCCAGAAAACGCATTTTAAAGTTTTGATCCCAAATTAAGCTCAGAATCCCGAAAAACGGCTTCTAAAGGCCAGAAAACGCATTTTAAAGTTGTGATCCCAAATTAAGCTCAGAATCCCGAAAAACGGCTTCTATAAGCCAGAAAACGCATTTTAAAGTTTTGATCCCAAATTAAGCTCAGAATCCCGAAAAACGGCTTCAAAAGACCAGAAAACGCATTTTAAAGTTGTGATCCCAAATTAAGCTCAGAATCCCGAAAAACGGCTTCTAAAGGCTAGAAAACGCATTTTAAAGTTGTGATCCCAAATTAAGCTCAGAATCCCGAAAAACGGCGTCTAAAGGCCAGAAAACGCATTTTAAAGTTGTGATCCCAAATTAAGCTCAGAATCCCGAAAAACGGCTTCTAAAAGCCAGAAAACGCATTTTAAAGTTGTGATCCCAAATTAAGCTCAGAATCCCGAAAAACGGCTTCTAAAGGCCAGAAAACGCATTTTAAAGTTGTGATCCCAAATTAAGCTCAGAATCCCGAAAAACGGCTTCTATAAGCCAGAAAACGCATTTTAAAGTTTTGATCCCAAATTAAGCTCAGAATCCCGAAAAACGGCTTCAAAAGGCCAGAAAACGCATTTTAAAGTTGTGATCCCAAATTAAGCTCAGAATCCCGAAAAACGGCTTCTAAGGGCCAGAAAACGCATTTTAAAGTTGTGATCCCAAATTAAGCTCAGAATCCCGAAAAACGGCTTCTAAAGGCCAGAAAACGCATTTTAAAGTTGTGATCCCAAATTAAGCTCAGAATCCCGAAAAACGGCTTCTAAAAGCCAGAAAACGCATTTTAAAGTTTTGATCCCAAATTAAGCTCAGAATCCCGAAAAACGGCTTCAAAAGGCTAGAAAACGCATTTTAAAGTTGTGATCCCAAATTAAGCTCAGAATCCCGAAAAACGGCTTCTAAAGGCTAGAAAACGCATTTTAAAGTTGTGATCCCAAATTAAGCTCAGAATCCCGAAAAACGGCTTCTAAAGGCCAGAAAACGCATTTTAAAGTTGTGATCCCAAATTAAGCTCAGAATCCCGAAAAACGGCTTCTAAAGGCTAGAAAACGCATTTTAAAGTTGTGATCCCAAATTAAGCTCAGAATCCCGAAAAACGGCTTCTAAAGGCTAGAAAACGCATTTTAAAGTTGTGATCCCAAATTAAGCTCAGAATCCCGAAAAACGGCTTCTAAAGGCTAGGAAACGCATTTTAAAGTTGTGATCCCAAATTAAGCTCAGAATCCCGAAAAACGGCTTCTAAAGGCCAGAAAACGCATTTTAAAGTTGTGATCCCAAATTAAGCTCAGAATCCCGAAAAACGGCTTCTAAAAGCCAGAAAACGCATTTTAAAGTTTTGATCCCAAATTAAGCTCAGAATCCCGAAAAACGGCTTCTAAAGGCCAGAAAACGCATTTTAAAGTTGTGATCCCAAATTAAGCTCAGAATCCCGAAAAACGGCTTCTAAAGGCTAGAAAACGCATTTTAAAGTTGTGATCCCAAATTAAGCTCAGAATCCCGAAAAACGGCTTCTAAAGGCTAGAAAACGCATTTTAAAGTTGTGATCCCAAATTAAGCTCAGAATCCCGAAAAACGGCGTCTAAAGGCCAGAAAACGCATTTTAAAGTTGTGATCCCAAATTAAGCTCAGAATCCCGAAAAACGGCTTCTAAAAGCCAGAAAACGCATTTTAAAGTTTTGATCCCAAATTAAGCTCAGAATCCCGAAAAACGGCGTCTAAAGGCCAGAAAACGCATTTTAAAGTTGTGATCCCAAATTAAGCTCAGAATCCCGAAAAACGGCTTCTATAAGCCAGAAAACGCATTTTAAAGTTTTGATCCCAAATTAAGCTCAGAATCCCGAAAAACGGCTTCAAAAGGCCAGAAAACGCATTTTAAAGTTGTGATCCCAAATTAAGCTCAGAATCCCGAAAAACGGCTTCTAAAGGCTAGAAAACGCATTTTAAAGTTGTGATCCCAAATTAAGCTCAGAATCCCGAAAAACGGCGTCTAAAGGCTAGAAAACGCATTTTAAAGTTGTGATCCCAAATTAAGCTCAGAATCCCGAAAAACGGCGTCTAAAGGCCAGAAAACGCATTTTAAAGTTGTGATCCCAAATTAAGCTCAGAATCCCGAAAAACGGCTTCTATAAGCCAGAAAACGCATTTTAAAGTTTTGATCCCAAATTAAGCTCAGAATCCCGAAAAACGGCTTCAAAAGGCCAGAAAACGCATTTTAAAGTTGTGATCCCAAATTAAGCTCAGAATCCCGAAAAACGGCTTCTAAAGGCTAGAAAACGCATTTTAAAGTTGTGATCCCAAATTAAGCTCAGAATCCCGAAAAACGGCGTCTAAAGGCTAGAAAACGCATTTTAAAGTTGTGATCCCAAATTAAGCTCAGAATCCCGAAAAACGGCGTCTAAAGGCCAGAAAACGCATTTTAAAGTTGTGATCCCAAATTAAGCTCAGAATCCCGAAAAACGGCTTCTATAAGCCAGAAAACGCATTTTAAAGTTTTGATCCCAAATTAAGCTCAGAATCCCGAAAAACGGCTTCAAAAGGCCAGAAAACGCATTTTAAAGTTGTGATCCCAAATTAAGCTCAGAATCCCGAAAAACGGCTTCTAAAGGCTAGAAAACGCATTTTAAAGTTGTGATCCCAAATTAAGCTCAGAATCCCGAAAAACGGCTTCTAAAGGCCAGAAAACGCATTTTAAAGTTTTGATCCCAAATTAAGCTCAGAATCCCGAAAAACGGCTTCTAAAGGCCAGAAAACGCATTTTAAAGTTGTGATCCCAAATTAAGCTCAGAATCCCGAAAAACGGCTTCTAAAAGCCAGAAAACGCATTTTAAAGTTTTGATCCCAAATTAAGCTCAGAATCCCGAAAAACGGCTTCAAAAGGCTAGAAAACGCATTTTAAAGTTGTGATCCCAAATTAAGCTCAGAATCCCGAAAAACGGCTTCTAAAGGCTAGAAAACGCATTTTAAAGTTGTGATCCCAAATTAAGCTCAGAATCCCGAAAAACGGCTTCTAAAGGCTAGAAAACGCATTTTAAAGTTGTGATCCCAAATTAAGCTCAGAATCCCGAAAAACGGCTTCTAAAGGCTAGAAAACGCATTTTAAAGTTGTGATCCCAAATTAAGCTCAGAATCCCGAAAAACGGCTTCTAAAGGCCAGAAAACGCATTTTAAAGTTGTGATCCCAAATTAAGCTCAGAATCCCGAAAAACGGCTTCTAAAAGCCAGAAAACGCATTTTAAAGTTTTGATCCCAAATTAAGCTCAGAATCCCGAAAAACGGCTTCTAAAGGCTAGAAAACGCATTTCAAAGTTGTGATCCCAAATTAAGCTCAGAATCCCGAAAAACGGCTTCTAAAGGCTAGAAAACGCATTTTAAAGTTGTGATCCCAAATTAAGCTCAGAATCCCGAAAAACGGCGTCTAAAGGCCAGAAAACGCATTTTAAAGTTGTGATCCCAAATTAAGCTCAGAATCCCGAAAAACGGCTTCTAAAAGCCAGAAAACGCATTTTAAAGTTTTGATCCCAAATTAAGCTCAGAATCCCGAAAAACGGCTTCTAAAGGCCAGAAAACGCATTTTAAAGTTGTGATCCCAAATTAAGCTCAGAATCCCGAAAAACGGCTTCTATAAGCCAGAAAACGCATTTTAAAGTTGTGATCCCAAATTAAGCTCAGAATCCCGAAAAACGGCTTCTAAAAGCCAGAAAACGCATTTTAAAGTTTTGATCCCAAATTAAGCTCAGAATCCCGAAAAACGGCTTCTAAAGGCCAGAAAACGCATTTTAAAGTTGTGATCCCAAATTAAGCTCAGAATCCCGAAAAACGGCTTCTATAAGCCAGAAAACGCATTTTAAAGTTGTGTGTGTGTGTGTGTGTGTGTGTGTGTGTGTGTGTGTGTGTTCCATCCAACGACCCCCTGAGCTGGCAGGTATGTTATGCAAGAGAATCAATATTAATCCATTTGATTAACATTTTTTCAATTGCGGGTGCTGGAGGTGTTAGCTCTATTGAGATTCCATTAACCCATTTCAGAATGACAGAGACCTAGCTGCACATTCCGAGGTTACTTTCCTCATCAATAAGCCCCGCCCAATCACAGCCTAATGGCCAAATGGGACATTGGATTATGATTAGACTTTCAATGTTGTATGTTCTGACAAGTCCAGATATGAATTTAATATAATCGTTGATTATATTAAATTGGTACCTTGACCGTCCAATACAAGATTGACTCGTATTTAATAGATAATAAATGATCAATATGAGAAAAAAAATATTACCATAGAATATAACAATAACCTTACCATTCTCCTTCTTCGGGTTATTTTTATCAGCCAAATGCTACCACACTGTAAACTTACCACATGTATGTAAACCCGATCTTACCTTTTACCTGACCTTACCTCACACTTACGCAGCTCTAACCTTACCACAGGTCTGGCTGAAGTTTCGTTAATTAAACAAAAACTAACCGCCTGAAAAAAAAGAAAGAAAAACAGAATACACCCGAAAAAAGCGGGATATTTTTAAATCAATTTGGATCGATAAAGTACAATGAAAAAAGAATACCGAGTATTATGCCCAAGCCATCATAGTTGTATGTATGTTTGTATGATAGCTACGGCAATTCTGATAAATAAACGTGTCAATTCACTAAGAGTATCTATAATCTAACATTAGTTGACAAAATGACAACAATCTCTGAAAAAAATCCGATGATTCAGCTTGTAGTAGTAGTAGCAAAATATAATCTTGTAAAAAATAATTGCAACAAAATTATTGCAATTATTGTATTAAATTCACATATCATTCTCCGATTGTGTAGAGGACCAAATTCCTGCAGTTCCTTAAAAAGATTTTTTTTAAATAAAAGAAAAGGTTCGTTGTCTGTGGAATTGTGTAGATTCATCACTCATAGCAAGCGCAGAAATGAACATCCACTAAGAAAAAAAGAGGAGAAAAGGGACAAAAAATCTTAAACGTGTTTCCGACTTGCAGCTTTTTTACATGTTCAGTCATGATTCGGCATCGACCCGTGCCAAGGGGCTGAAGAAAACAAAAATCTCCGTACCAAGTTTTCAGTCAAGAAACCCGCAGGAAGAAGAAAAATGAAACGAGTGAAACACGTATAGGGGCAACATTGCTTCCTCATTGCAAAAATTTCAACCAGAGGCAATTTTCTAATAATCCTTAAAATAGTATCTGCGGCTCGGGAATGTCAATCAAAGGGATCTTTGGTAACATTAATAAATTATGGTTGGGCACAAAATGCAGAGGGTTTAGCATAATCCTTGTTAAAATTGATTCTAAATCTGCAGTATGACAACAACAGATGCGTTTGGCAACCAAAATGTTACCCTATTTCGAGTCTGTTATGGGGTGAAGTGTTTAATTTCGGGAACCACACTGACGTTCTGGTACCAAAAATTTGGTACGGTGCGTTTGTATGCGATTTGACAGCTGGTTCAGTCCTCTGACCCGTGCCCGTGCCTACAACTACAATAACTCACACATTGCATGAAGGCTGCCATACACTTGAATGAGCGAAACATATAATTCGCTCCCAACCTCTACTCAAGATAAAATCTAAGTTTGTGATCGAAATGTACAAAAACACCCCAGTTTGATCCCAATTCTTATGTTTGATTCTAAACACTTGTCAATATGTGTAGAACAACAGTGAAAATTAATTGGACACATGTTTAAGACATCAAGTTCTATTGAAATTTAGCTGAAAATAAGTTTCAATAAAGCGATGTGGAAATCTATTTAATACACATTCAGATCTTCCTATCAAAAACAAAATCAAAATGTATACTTAGCTTTTGTGTGTTCAATCCGTGTGGGTTCCATAGGCAGAAGCTCTTTGTTCAGCCATACCTTCGCTCGATTGTTAATCCATCTTGTTGGCAGAGATTCACGCTTCCTCGTATTTCGCCATCCCTTTTCTTCTTTCACGTATCACTATATCTTGCGATGAACACTCTCCATATTAACCCCATGCCCGTTTTCTTTTAATTCTATCTCATTTACTCTTACTATACACATGCGCCATAATGCTTCAACTCGATTCACTTTTTTTTTTCTTTCGCGCTAATTGATTAGAACGACGTCTTTGCCTAAGTTGGCCATGAACTTTTTCGATTCACCAACGCACAAATTTTGCCAAAGATTTCAATGATGCCTTGGAGGATTTCCACTTTTAATTTTCACAATCCACTCTCTGCCATTACACCATTTTTAAACCTCATATCCTGTATCTACTCCCTATCACTTAATCCCTATTAATCAATTATTATGGACTATACAAACCCCTTCCATTTACGATAAACAAAATTGATACGCGAACGAAGAACGCCGACAAAAACGATGCTTCTCCCATCACGGCTCGGTTGGAACTCCGGATAACCAGGTGCTGCCATATTGATGTCAAAACATGTTTATGCTTAAGGGACAGATCGAATCACGACACGCATGGGCTGCGCATGCGTGAACTGGATTATTGGTGCCATCATGACATTAAGCCATGTTCGATGGTCTCGTGGCTTGTATATTTGTAGAAATGGACCCGGGTAAGCCCGGTAGCTTGTGATTGATCTGCTGACCATGTTTACAGATCATCGCTTGAAATGGAACGATTACCTACGCTGACGGAATGTTGCTTGTATGCTTATCAAGTTGGAAACATTTCCCAACGGGATATCTGAAGCTGTTTGAAGAAGGTTTTTCAAGTGTATAAGAATCCAACCATCCCCAGAGTAGTTGACGATAGAAACTGGACAAGTTCATCAAACAACTAAAACGTTTAAGCGAGCGAGTTGCAACTCGAGAGAAGCCGCGTTTGTTTTACAACTAATTAATTGAGCTTGATGCGTCCTGAATGCCAGTAGAGATTTACCTTGGACGAGAGATGAAATGGCGTGGCGGCGGCAACCGATGAAGCGGCCTTGTAGCTGGTCGGCCAGTATTTGGAAGATTTCCTTTCCTGTTTTCTGCTTTTGATCGTGACGATGATGGATGATGGAAATCATTAGGCTATGACTCTCATTCAATTCTGGTCGATGGGTCTTCCAGAAAAGGAGTAATGTTACAAAAAAATCATAATTTAGTATTTGTTAATTAGTTTATCGGCCTTATCGGTGAAAGTGAAAGTTCATTTTCATCACATAGGGGAGATGAGGGCATAACGAGCACCCGAGGCATAATGAGAACTACGCTTTTCTTCGAAAGTGCGTATTTTCTTAAATAAATTTTCATGAGGATTTGTTTCGTACTTCCTATAGTATTAATTTTTCACAAAAAAAGGAATCTCCTTATCATTTTTACAGAGATATTTAAAAAAAACTAGCTTGGTTCTCAAGTTACGAAAATATTATAATTTTTGAGCACCACGAAATAAGCTCTTATGATCTTAAAATAACCTTGATCTATAATGTACGCACTGCAACATGATGTACACATTGTTTCTCAATTTTCACCATCATAAAATTTTTGATTTTTCACTTTTATCAATTTTAAAACACGTTTTTACTTAAATTTGTTGACTAGGGGCATATAGAGCACCATATTATCGAGGCATAATGAGCATTTTCTGCCGTAGAATCTAGCAGCGAATTAAAATTGATTTATAGCGCCACACCTTGACTAGTTTTCATCCGACAATTCAGCCTATTGGTAAGGTGTCGGAGAGGTAATCAAAAGACTAGAGTTAGATTTCTGTTCGAGGTGATTTTTTTCCATTCACAATTCATGATCGATTTTTTTATTGTTACATTATACGGCTAGAAGCATCATCCTCCAAACAAAGCACATAATGTATGAGCGTGAGTGAATTGTTTGTATTCTACAAACAGACCTAGATTATTTTGTTATTGCTTTGTTTGATGAATCTACGACTCACCTGACTTCATCGAAATGAATTCGCTGCTAGATTCCCCGGCAAAAACGCACATCTTGCTCTGATTAATGGTGCTCATACTGCCTCAGGGGGGGTTCTCATTATGCCTCCACAGTGGCTGGTCTTCAGCTTTTGGCAAAATTTTTTAAAATGCATTTTTTAACGTTTTCATCTAGTTTTTCACGTTTCAGCCCGTTAGGGAATAGGCTTTTCAAGTGTCTGAACACGAAACAATAATGTAACCTCCATATTATAGCTATTTTCTATGGTTAAATAACCGTTTTCCTTAAGGTGGCCATTATGCCCCCATCTCCCCTACCAAATTTTTTGTTCGGCGCGGGTCAACTACTATGAATTAGTAGATACAGATAGAGCTGAATCTATCACCACCCATCAATGCGCCAAGCGTGATTCGCCCCACAAGCGCATTGCAAGCTTCTGCTTGTGGGGGCACCACTTTCACCGATAACACCGATAAACCAATTAACAACATAACATAACTGTTAGCGCGTGTCAAATTAAAAGTCCGTCCGAACTGGTTCCGAAAGTATGTATTTTACAAACTTCAGATCTAGAAGTAAACATTCTTGTTACAAAATTTCTTAACATCATTTTAAGTCAAACCTATTGTGGAAATTGCACCTATTTAGACTCCTGTGCAAATTATTTCCACGCAGAAATATTTTCGCACTGACGCACACATAGACAACCCGTGTCAGTTTTTCAAATCAGCCGTTGCTCGCTTCTGATTTTCGAATCACATTTCCAAACGGCGTCATCGTTATTGTTTTGGCAAAAATTATTATGAAATGCGAACCAAGGAGTTTAATAACGAAAATTGACCGATCAACAAATGAAAAAAAAACGAACAGAAAACAGAATGTATTTTGTACATTCGGGTACAAGAATGTAAGTGGAACAAATAAATCATGCATTATTCGGGCGTTTTTCGAATTACTGAAAAAATAGCCAGAAAATTATGGATTCACTGACAATTTTTACTGACACACCAGTCGCAGATATTTTTAATTCAATTTTATCCAAAGATGTAAAGAATATCGATGTTTTTTTTATTAGTTGATCACCCAGGTGGTAAATCCTTTTTACGGATTGCATTCCAAGGCACGGCGAGCGACCGAGTCCCCCCAGTATGCTACTCTGTGTCCATGGATGCAATTGGACGACTCATGATACTTAGTACCTCTACGCCATAAAGTACACCTGGGGCCTCTGGCCATATTCCCACCCGGACCTGCAACGAAGGCTATACCCGAGATGGGAGACCAAGTCCGCGCTTAAGCGCTCATCGGCAAACTCCAGTTCGAGTCAAACTCCAGCATATATACCCTGACTCTTGTTACGATTCAAGACTAAGGACCTCTCCTCTAACGACTTGAGATCCGGCCTTTACTCGCAACTCGAGACTAGCTTGGTTCCCACGAAAATCGTGCGCTCTGCCTCTGTTCGAGACCACTGCAAGAGACCAATGACCTCTCCTCTAACGACTTGGGATCTTGGCTCCGCCTGGCTTGGCTCGAGGCACTCTCCTTTTTGCCCGTCCGTGTGCCGATCGAGAGCAGCTTATCCTGGATACGCGCCGGTTACAGCACACGTCCGGGGCTTTACGAAAAACTACTCGGATAATTTCCGGCGAAGAATTCATCTTACATAGACTCAGGTGACTCACCCGCCGACGACGTGAAGTCACCCTACCCGAGAGTATTTCGCGGCGTAAATACTCTTCCCCCTACGAGTTCAAATGCGAAGAAGGTATAGTCTTATCTCCGCAGCTTCCCTCGTAGGAAGCGCGTTTTACTCGCACGATGTTGTCGGCTGTCGTGTCTGGTCCGCAGACGGCAAGCATGTTAGCACGTACCTCTTCGAACCTTGGACAGTTGAACACTACGTGCCGTGGTGTCTCTTCTATGTCTCCGCAGGTTAGACAGGATGACGAAGCCACGTGTCCAAACCGATGGTGGTACTGCATGAAACATCCGTGACCAGTCAGGAACTGTGTCATGCAAAAGTCCACCTCACCATGTCTTCGATCCATCCAGGATCCGATATTAGGGATCAAGCGATGAAGCTCAGAATCCCGAAAAACGGCTTCTATAAGCCAGAAAACGCATTTTAAAGTTGTGATCCCAAATTAAGCTCAGAATCCCGAAAAACGGCTTCTGAAGGCCAGAAAACGCATTTTAAAGTTGTGATCCCAAATTAAGCTCAGAATCCCGAAAAACGGCTTCTAAAGGCCAGAAAACGCATTTTAAAGTTGTGATCCCAAATTAAGCTCAGAATCCCGAAAAACGGCTTCTAAAGGCCAGAAAACGCATTTTAAAGTTGTGATCCCAAATTAAGCTCAGAATCCCGAAAAACGGCTTCTAAAGGCCAGAAAACGCATTTTAAAGTTGTGATCCCAAATTAAGCTCAGAATCCCGAAAAACGGCTTCAGTTTGCTACAGACCATTGATCTGATAAGACGTGTTTAGAGCGATAACGAATCGAAGCTATCTTGCGTGCAAAATCGGTTTGCTGATTGTTTCAAGTGACAACGGAAAGTGTAACAGTTTTTTGCCACAATATGGCGGGCAATCAGCTGAGAGCTTATTCGTTAAGAATTAGATTTGTTCGCGGATCACCAGAACCATCGGATTTGGAAGTTTTTCGTTTTATGACTTCTAAAATGGGTCTTACGTGTGATAAACTATTGTCAATGTATAAAGACAAAACGGACCAATCTGTTATCATAAAGTTTAAAAAAGAAGACGATATGCTCAAAGCCTTGATGGACCTACCCCAGACGATGGATTTTGGGTATGAAAAGCATACGAGTGTACAGGTGACCTTATCTTCGGCTAATGCGGTTGTAAAGTACGTGCGGTTGTTCAACTTACCGCCAGAAATCGAGGATCAAGAAATTGCTACAGTCATGGCAAAGTTCGGAAAAGTAACAAGACTAGTGAGGGAAAAATATGCTGAGGAAACAGGGTTCCCTATTTGGAACTCGGTGCGTGGTATTTATCTGGAGTTGAAAGAAGATATTGAGATACCAGCCAACGTGTTTGTACGGAACCTGAGGGCACGTGTGTACTACGAAGGAATCGTTAATAAATGCTTCTTGTGCGGCAGTGCCGAACATCTCAAGGCCACCTGCCCACAGAAGAAATCAGCCAATGAGAGACTGCAGACAGCAAACTCTAGTTTGTATAGCGCTGTTCTTGCAAGCGGCTCTAGACTTAAGCCAAGCGCAGATGCAGTCACAAAGCCAACGATATCGGCCAGCGGAGAGAATTTGCTAAAATTCACTCTCCTCAACCGTAACACAGTGCAGCCAACATCTGACAATTCAAATGGGAAGGCGAACAATGCAAATATGGATGTACATGAGGAGAGAGCCGGAAATGTGGGCAGCGTCACGACGCTAGTCAGCGAAGCAGAATCATCCGAAGGAAAGAGTCGAGCAGGAGCCGAAGTATGCGTCGATCCGAACCAGACAGACATCATGACGAAAAATAAGCGTGAGCGAAACCAAGGGAGGAAGAGTAGCGGTAAAACGAATAATCAAATGGAATCCGAAAACTCTACTACTGATTCGGATACAAACGAAGACGTCGTCAGCGTACCGGCTACACAACTTTGTGAGTCACTTGATCGGGTTACCAGGAGTAAATCAAAGGCTAAGCAAATGAAAATGTCTGGCAATGGTGAGTTAGATGAACGAGACAGGCAGCAGGATCCAGTTGATTCTATTTAGATTTAATAAACAGATAGTTTTTCGATCTCATTCAGGTTTAGTTCTTTCAGATTTTAGTTTTTGTTGTAGAATACGTTTGAAATTTTCTTAAATCGAAAATTGTTGTTCTGAATTTGTTTATCGTACTTTTTATTGTTGATTGTTTTCCAGAAGAATCAAAAACAGTTTTTTTTTATAATAACTCATTGAAATGTCAAATGTTAGGAATTGCATTCTTAGAATAGCGACTATTAATTTAAACAGTACCAAAACAGCAATTCATCAAAATTTATTAAGAGATTTCATTTGGAATAATGATATAGACGTAATATTTTTACAAGAACTAGTTTATGAAAACCTTTCATTCATTCCATCTCATTTAGCTATCGTAAACATAAATAGTCAAAAAATGGGCACCGGAATTTTGATTCGTAAAAATATGGAGTATTCAGATATTATCTTGGATCCAAACGGGAGAATATCTTCGGTAGTCATAAACGGTATTAATTATATTAATATTTATGCTTTTTCTGGCTCAAATTTTAAAAAAGAAAGAGAAACTTTATTCACAAATAATTTAGCATTACACTTTGGCAAATGTGGTATACAATATTCCATCGTTGGTGGGGATTTCAATTGTATTCTACGAGAGTCAGATGCAACCGGTTGCACAAACAACTTTTCTTATGGATTAAAACGTGCAGTAGAATCTTTACATTTGAAAGACGTGTTGTATGAATTAGGTAAAAACCAATTCACGTTCTCAAGGGCTGGGTTTAACTCAAGATTGGACAGATTCTATGCCCCAGCTGAATTTTTAGAAACTGTTACTGAAGCTCAAACTATGCCTGTTCCGTTTTCAGACCATTGTGCTGTTGTACTGAAGTTTAAATTTGATGAAAAATACTTATCGAGACGCGGTAGAGGGTATTGGAAATTATCTAAATATTTGTTGGATGAAGATGGAATTTCGAACGAATTTGAAAATAAATATTTAAGCTGGAAATCTCGTCCTTTATATTGTAGCAGCAGAAGTGTTTGGTGGGATGAGATAGTCAAAACTGGAACCAAAAACTTATATAAAAGAGCAGGTTGGATGAAAAATCAAAAAATGTTGCAGGAAAAAAGTTATTTTTATGGAATTCTAGCAAACCTTCAAGAGCGTAGCTCACAAGGTGAAAATGTATCAAAGGATGTACAACTTGTTAAAAATCGTCTCATTGAAATAGAATCTCAAAATCTTAAATCTAGGTGTAGTAGGATGGATGATTACAGTCTGACTCAATATGAAAGTATTAGTTTATTTCAAATATCTTCCCAAATTCAGAGACAGTCTCATTCAAATCAGCTTTCATTAACTTTTAATGGTAATCTTACTAAAGAACCTTCTGTTTTGAAAGAAATTTTAACTCAGCATTTTTCAACTCAATTCAAAGAACCATTGACCAACAACGATTTGAATTTATCACAAGATCCACTTAATGAATTAACTAAAACCCTTAACTCGGATCAACAGAATGATATGATAAAATTGATAACGGAGGAGGAAATTGAGAATACATTAAAACAATGTACAAAGAAAAAATCACCTGGTCCTGATGGCCTCAATTACGAGTTTTATATTAAACATTTTAATATAATAAAGGAGGATCTTGTTAAGATTTTTAACGATTTACTGTCAGGTAGTACACGGCCCACGAAAGATTTTAGTTCTGGCATAATAACACTCATACACAAACAAGGATCCAAATCAGATTTGAATAATTATAGACCCATAAGTATGTTAAACTGTGATTACAAATTATTTGCTAAAATTTTAGCAAACAGAATAAAAAGGCATTTAGATGATATTTTGGGGCCAGAGCAAGCCGCTTGTAGGGAAAACTGGTCATGTTCTAGAAATCTCATGGATTTGAGAAGAGTTATTTTAAGAGCAAATGAAACATTAAGGTTTAAAGGAGCTCTTGTAAGTATAGATTTAGAGAAAGCGTTTGATAATGTGAATCAAAACTATTTGTGGAAAATTCTAGAGAAATTTAACTTTCCTACGACTATGATTCAGTGCATTAGAAATTTGTATTTGTCAGCTACATCCCGCGTTCTATTTAACGGATTTTTAACTAGTAATATAAACATTCAAAGATCAGTTAGGCAGGGTTGCCCATTGAGTATGTATTTATTCGCTTTGTACATAGAACCTTTATTACGCAAGATAAGTAGTACTATCCCAGGATTATTGATTTATGATAAATTTTTAAATACTATTGCCTACGCTGATGATATCAATGTTTTGATTAAAAATGACTCAGAGTTCGATTCCCTAATAGAATCTATTGATTGTTTTGCTCATTTTGCTGGAATCAAAATGAACCAAAGCAAATCGGTTTTCATGAGGATTAACAAGTGTCAGCTAGGACCGCAAATGATAAGAGAAGTAAACTCAATAAAAATTCTGGGAGTTGAATTCCATCCTAAAATTTCGGATATAATTAATATGAACTTTGACCGTTTGATAAAAAATATAAATAATCTGTTTTATGTTCACGGATCGAGAAATTTGAACTTATACGAAAAAGTTTGGTTTATAAACGCGTTTGCTTTATCAAAGCTATGGTATATTGCGCAAATTTTTCCACCTACTAAAAAACAAATTGCTAAAATTAAAATGTCAGTTGGCAAATTTTTATGGAAAGGATATATTTTTAAGGTGAACAGAGATCAACTTTACCTAGCATATAATGATGGAGGCATAAAACTAGTCGATCCAGAATCGAAAGCAAAATCCTTGCTTATAAAAAATATAAACTATAGTTGTAGTGGAGAAAATAATGTAAATGAGTTCTATTTGTTTGACTATTCCAAACTGCACATGCTACCTTTAAACTTTAGAGAGTGGATCAATCAGGCTAAATATTTTAAAGAACACCAAACGGATTTGAATACATGTGCATTAATTTATAACAGATTTATAACCGAAAAAAATATAATTCCAAAGGCACAATCTGATCATCCAACATTAAAATGGAATATAATCTGGAAAAATTTAAATTCAAATTTTGTATCGTCTGAAGACAGAACAAGGCTTTTTGTTTTATGTAATGATTTGATTCCTAATAAAGAAAAACTTTACGCTTACAATATCGGAAGACTGAATACCACCTTATGTGAAAAATGCCATCAAAATGATAATAATTACCACAGAATGTCAAAGTGTAATGCAGCTAAAATAGTAACAGATTGGGTAAAAAATTTGATAAGGAAAAAGTTTAAGATAAACCTATTAGAACTAGAAGATTTTTTGTCAGTAGATATTGATGATAATAATAAAAATGAAAAAGCAGCAATGTGGATGACGATTCGTTGTATTTCCCATTGTATAAAGCATTTCCCAAACGCGGATTTGTTCATGTTAAAAAAAGAAATTAGAGAAATGAGATGGGAGAATAGAAAGCGATATGAAAAATGTTTTGGTCAAAAGCTTAATATCTGTTAGGAAATTAAAGGAAAGGACAGGTTTAGGTCTTTATTGTAGCATAGCTCTGATGTAATTTAGATTAATTTTAATTCCTCAATAAAAAAAAAAAAAAAAAAAAAAAAAAAAAAAAAAAAAAAAAAAAAAAAAAAAAAAAAAAGGCCAGAAAACGCATTTTAAAGTTGTGATCCCAAATTAAGCTCAGAATCCCGAAAAACGGCTTCTAAAGGCCAGAAAACGCATTTTAAAGTTGTGATCCCAAATTAAGCTCAGAATCCCGAAAAACGGCTTCTATAAGCCAGAAAACGCATTTTAAAGTTGTGATCCCAAATTAAGCTCAGAATCCCGAAAAACGGCTTCTAAAGGCCAGAAAACGCATTTTAAAGTTGTGATCCCAAATTAAGCTCAGAATCCCGAAAAACGGCTTCTAAAGGCCAGAAAACGCATTTTAAAGTTGTGATCCCAAATTAAGCTCAGGATCCCAAAAAACGGCTTCTATAAGCCAGAAAACGCATTTTAAAGTTGTGATCCCAAATTAAGCTCAGAATCCCGAAAAACGGCTTCTAAAGGCCAGAAAACGCATTTTAAAGTTGTGATCCCAAATTAAGCTCAGAATCCCGAAAAACGGCTTCTATAAGCCAGAAAACGCATTTTAAAGTTGTGATCCCAAATTAAGCTCAGAATCCCGAAAAACGGCTTCTGAAGGCCAGAAAACGCATTTTAAGCTCAGAATCCCGAAAAACGACTTCTAAAGGCCAGAAAACGTATTTTAAAGTTGTGATCCCAAATTAAGCTCAGAATCCCGAAAAACGGCTTCTAAAGGCCAGAAAACGCATTTTAAAGTTGTGATCCCAAATTAAGCTCAGAATCCCGAAAAACGGCTTCTAAAGGCCAGAAAACGCATTTTAAAGTTGTGATCCCAAATTAAGCTCAGAATCCCAAAAAACGGCTTCTATAAGCCAGAAAACGCATTTTAAAGTTGTGATCCCAAATTAAGCTCAGAATCCCGAAAAACGGCTTCTAAAGGCCAGAAAACGCATTTTAAAGTTGTGATCCCAAATTAAGCTCAGAATCCCGAAAAACGGCTTCTATAAGCCAGAAAACGCATTTTAAAGTTGTGATCCCAAATTAAGCTCAGAATCCCGAAAAACGGCTTCTAAAGGCCAGAAAACGCATTTTAAAGTTGTGATCCCAAATTAAGCTCAGAATCCCGAAAAACGGCTTCTATAAGCCAGAAAACGCATTTTAAAGTTGTGATCCCAAATTAAGCTCAGAATCCCGAAAAACGGCTTCTATAAGCCAGAAAACGCATTTTAAAGTTGTGATCCCAAATTAAGCTCAGAATCCCGAAAAACGGCTTCTAAAGGCCAGAAAACGCATTTTAAAGTTGTGATCCCAAATTAAGCTCAGAATCCCGAAAAACGGCTTCTATAAGCCAGAAAACGCATTTTAAAGTTGTGATCCCAAATTAAGCTCAGAATCCCGAAAAACGGCTTCTAAAGGCCAGAAAACGCATTTTAAAGTTGTGATCCCAAATTAAGCTCAGAATCCCGAAAAACGGCTTCTAAAGGCCAGAAAACGCATTTTAAAGTTGTGATCCCAAATTAAGCTCAGAATCCCGAAAAACGGCTTCTAAAGGCCAGAAAACGCATTTTAAAGTTGTGATCCCAAATTAAGCTCAGAATCCCGAAAAACGGCTTCTAAAGGCCAGAAAACGCATTTTAAAGTTGTGATCCCAAATTAAGCTCAGAATCCCGAAAAACGGCTTCTAAAGGCCAGAAAACGCATTTTAAAGTTGTGATCCCAAATTAAGCTCAGAATCCCGAAAAACGGCTTCTAAAGGCCAGAAAACGCATTTTAAAGTTGTGATCCCAAATTAAGCTCAGAATCCCGAAAAACGGCTTCTAAAGGCCAGAAAACGCATTTTAAAGTTGTGATCCAAAATTAAGCTCAGAATCCCGAAAAACGGCTTCTATAAGCCAGAAAACGCATTTTAAAGTTGTGATCCCAAATTAAGCTCAGAATCCCGAAAAAAACGGCTTCTTTAAGCCAGAAAACGCATTTTAAAGTTGTGATCCCAAATTCAGCTCAGAATCCCGAAAAACGGCTTCTAAAGGCCAGAAAACGCATTTTAAAGTTGTGATCCCAAATTAAGCTCAGAATCCCGAAAAACGGCTTCTAAAGGCCAGAAAACGCATTTTAAAGTTGTGATCCCAAATTAAGCTCAGAATCCCGAAAAACGGCTTCTATAAGCCAGAAAACGCATTTTAAAGTAGTGATCCCAAATTAAGCTCAGAATCCCGAAAAAAACGGCTTCTTTAAGCCAGAAAACGCATTTTAAAGTTGTGATCCCAAATTCAGCTCAGAATCCCGAAAAACGACTTCTAAAGGCCAGAAAACGCATTTTAAAGTTGTGATCCCAAATTAAGCTCAGAATCCCGAAAAACGGCTTCTAAAGGCCAGAAAACGCATTTTAAAGTTGTGATCCCAAATTCAGCTCAGAATCCCGAAAAACGGCTTCTAAAGGCCAGAAAACGCATTTTAAAGTTGTGATCCCAAATTAAGCTCAGAATCCCGAAAAACGGCTTCTATAAGCCAGAAAACGCATTTTAAAGTAGTGATCCCAAATTAAGCTCAGAATCCCGAAAAAAACGGCTTCTTTAAGCCAGAAAACGCATTTTAAAGTTGTGATCCCAAATTCAGCTCAGAATCCCGAAAAACGGCTTCTAAAGGCCAGAAAACGCATTTTAAAGTTGTGATCCCAAATTAAGCTCAGAATCCCGAAAAACGGCTTCTAAAGGCCAGAAAACGCATTTTAAAGTTGTGATCCCAAATTAAGCTCAGAATCCCGAAAAACGGCTTCTAAAGGCCAGAAAACGCATTTTAAAGTTGTGATCCCAAATTAAGCTCAGAATCCCGAAAAACGGCTTCTATAAGCCAGAAAACGCATTTTAAAGTTGTGATCCCAAATTAAGCTCAGAATCCCGAAAAACGGCTTCTAAAGGCCAGAAAACGCATTTTAAAGTTGTGATCCCAAATTAAGCTCAGAATCCCGAAAAACGGCTTCTATAAGCCAGAAAACGCATTTTAAAGTTGTGATCCCAAATTAAGCTCAGAATCCCGAAAAACGGCTTCTAAAGGCCAGAAAACGCATTTTAAAGTTGTGATCCCAAATTAAGCTCAGAATCCCGAAAAACGGCTTCTAAAGGCCAGAAAACGCATTTTAAAGTTGTGATCCCAAATTAAGCTCAGAATCCCGAAAAACGGCTTCTATAAGCCAGAAAACGCATTTTAAAGTTGTGATCCCAAATTAAGCTCAGAATCCCGAAAAACGGCTTCTAAAGGCCAGAAAACGCATTTTAAAGTTGTGATCCCAAATTAAGCTCAGAATCCCGAAAAACGGCTTCTAAAGGCCAGAAAACGCATTTTAAAGTTGTGATCCCAAATTAAGCTCAGAATCCCAAAAAACGGCTTCTATAAGCCAGAAAACGCATTTTAAAGTTGTGATCCCAAATTAAGCTCAGAATCCCGAAAAACGGCTTCTAAAGGCCAGAAAACGCATTTTAAAGTTGTGATCCCAAATTAAGCTCAGAATCCCGAAAAACGGCTTCTATAAGCCAGAAAACGCATTTTAAAGTTGTGATCCCAAATTAAGCTCAGAATCCCGAAAAACGGCTTCTAAAGGCCAGAAAACGTATTTTAAAGTTGTGATCCCAAATTAAGCTCAGAATCCCGAAAAACGGCTTCTATAAGCCAGAAAACGCATTTTAAAGTTGTGATCCCAAATTAAGCTCAGAATTCCGAAAAACGGCTTCTAAAGGCCAGAAAACGCATTTTAAAGTTGTGATCCCAAATTAAGCTCAGAATCCCGAAAAACGGCTTCTATAAGCCAGAAAACGCATTTTAAAGTTGTGATCCCAAATTAAGCTCAGAATCCCGAAAAACGGCTTCTATAAGCCAGAAAACGCATTTTAAAGTTGTGATCCCAAATTAAGCTCAGAATCCCGAAAAACGGCTTCTATAAGCCAGAAAACGCATTTTAAAGTTGTGATCCCAAATTAAGCTCAGAATCCCGAAAAACGGCTTCTGAAGGCCAGAAAACGCATTTTAAGCTCAGAATCCCGAAAAACGACTTCTAAAGGCCAGAAAACGCATTTTAAAGTTGTGATCCCAAATTAAGCTCAGAATCCCGAAAAACGGCTTCTAAAGGCCAGAAAACGCATTTTAAAGTTGTGATCCCAAATTAAGCTCAGAATCCCGAAAAACGGCTTCTAAAGGCCAGAAAACGCATTTTAAAGTTGTGATCCCAAATTAAGCTCAGAATCCCAAAAAAACGGCTTCTATAAGCCAGAAAACGCATTTTAAAGTTGTGATCCCAAATTAAGCTCAGAATCCCGAAAAACGGCTTCTAAAGGCCAGAAAACGCATTTTAAAGTTGTGATCCCAAATTAAGCTCAGAATCCCAAAAAACGGCTTCTATAAGCCAGAAAACGCATTTTAAAGTTGTGATCCCAAATTAAGCTCAGAATCCCGAAAAACGGCTTCTAAAGGCCAGAAAACGCATTTTAAAGTTGTGATCCCAAATTAAGCTCAGAATCCCGAAAAACGGCTTCTATAAGCCAGAAAACGCATTTTAAAGTTGTGATCCCAAATTAAGCTCAGAATCCCGAAAAACGGCTTCTAAAGGCCAGAAAACGCATTTTAAAGTTGTGATCCCAAATTAAGCTCAGAATCCCGAAAAACGGCTTCTAAAGGCCAGAAAACGTATTTTAAAGTTGTGATCCCAAATTAAGCTCAGAATCCCGAAAAACGGCTTCTAAAGGCCAGAAAACGCATTTTAAAGTTGTGATCCCAAATTAAGCTCAGAATCCCGAAAAACGGCTTCTATAAGCCAGAAAACGCATTTTAAAGTTGTGATCCCAAATTAAGCTCAGAATCCCGAAAAACGGCTTCTAAAGGCCAGAAAACGCATTTTAAAGTTGTGATCCCAAATTAAGCTCAGAATCCCGAAAAACGGCTTCTATAAGCCAGAAAACGCATTTTAAAGTTGTGATCCCAAATTAAGCTCAGAATCCCGAAAAACGGCTTCTAAAGGCCAGAAAACGCATTTTAAAGTAGTGATCCCAAATTAAGCTCAGAATCCCGAAAAACGGCTTCTATAAGCCAGAAAACGCATTTTAAAGTTGTGATCCCAAATTAAGCTCAGAATCCCGAAAAACGGCTTCTAAAGGCCAGAAAACGCATTTTAAAGTTGTGATCCCAAATTAAGCTCAGAATCCCGAAAAACGGCTTCTATAAGCCAGAAAACGCATTTTAAAGATGTGATCCCAAATTAAGCTCAGAATCCCAAAAAACGGCTTCTATAAGCCAGAAAACGCATTTTAAAGTTGTGATCCCAAATTAAGCTCAGAATCCCGAAAAACGGCTTCTAAAGGCCAGAAAACGCATTTTAAAGTTGTGATCCCAAATTAAGCTCAGAATCCCGAAAAACGGCTTCTAAAGGCCAGAAAACGCATTTTAAAGTTGTGATCCCAAATTAAGCTCAGAATC
The DNA here is from genome assembly GCF_029784155.1 of Uranotaenia lowii. NCBI lineage: Eukaryota > Metazoa > Arthropoda > Insecta > Diptera > Culicidae > Uranotaenia > Uranotaenia lowii. The sequence goes on from NC_073692.1 coordinate 80,263,729, forward strand.
CCAAAAAACGGCTTCTATAAGCCAGAAAACGCATTTTAAAGTTGTGATCCCAAATTAAGCTCAGAATCCCGAAAAACGGCTTCTAAAGGCCAGAAAACGCATTTTAAAGTTGTGATCCCAAATTAAGCTCAGAATCCCGAAAAACGGCTTCTATAAGCCAGAAAACGCATTTTAAAGTTGTGATCCCAAATTAAGCTCAGAATCCCGAAAAACGGCTTCTAAAGGCCAGAAAACGCATTTTAAAGTTGTGATCCCAAATTAAGCTCAGAATCCCGAAAAACGGCTTCTAAAGGCCAGAAAACGTATTTTAAAGTTGTGATCCCAAATTAAGCTCAGAATCCCGAAAAACGGCTTCTATAAGCCAGAAAACGCATTTTAAAGTTGTGATCCCAAATTAAGCTCAGAATTCCGAAAAACGGCTTCTAAAGGCCAGAAAACGCATTTTAAAGTTGTGATCCCAAATTAAGCTCAGAATCCCGAAAAACGGCTTCTATAAGCCAGAAAACGCATTTTAAAGTTGTGATCCCAAATTAAGCTCAGAATCCCGAAAAACGGCTTCTATAAGCCAGAAAACGCATTTTAAAGTTGTGATCCCAAATTAAGCTCAGAATCCCGAAAAACGGCTTCTATAAGCCAGGAAACGCATTTTAAAGTTGTGATCCCAAATTAAGCTCAGAATCCCGAAAAACGGCTTCTGAAGGCCAGAAAACGCATTTTAAGCTCAGAATCCCGAAAAACGACTTCTAAAGGCCAGAAAACGTATTTTAAAGTTGTGATCCCAAATTAAGCTCAGAATCCCGAAAAACGGCTTCTAAAGGCCAGAAAACGCATTTTAAAGTTGTGATCCCAAATTAAGCTCAGAATCCCGAAAAACGGCTTCTAAAGGCCAGAAAACGCATTTTAAAGTTGTGATCCCAAATTAAGCTCAGAATCCCAAAAAACGGCTTCTATAAGCCAGAAAACGCATTTTAAAGTTGTGATCCCAAATTAAGCTCAGAATCCCGAAAAACGGCTTCTAAAGGCCAGAAAACGCATTTTAAAGTTGTGATCCCAAATTAAGCTCAGAATCCCGAAAACGGCTTCTATAAGCCAGAAAACGCATTTTAAAGTTGTGATCCCAAATTAAGCTCAGAATCCCGAAAAACGGCTTCTAAAGGCCAGAAAACGCATTTTAAAGTTGTGATCCCAAATTAAGCTCAGAATCCCGAAAAACGGCTTCTATAAGCCAGAAAACGCATTTTAAAGTTGTGATCCCAAATTAAGCTCAGAATCCCGAAAAACGGCTTCTGAAGGCCAGAAAACGCATTTTAAAGTTGTGATCCCAAATTAAGCTCAGAATCCCGAAAAACGGCTTCTATAAGCCAGAAAACGCATTTTAAAGTTGTGATCCCAAATTAAGCTCAGAATCCCGAAAAACGGCTTCTAAAGGCCAGAAAACGCATTTTAAAGTTGTGATCCCAAATTAAGCTCAGAATCCCGAAAAACGGCTTCTAAAGGCCAGAAAACGCATTTTAAAGTTGTGATCCCAAATTAAGCTCAGAATCCCGAAAAACGGCTTCTAAAGGCCAGAAAACGCATTTTAAAGTTGTGATCCCAAATTAAGCTCAGAATCCCGAAAAACGGCTTCTAAAGGCCAGAAAACGCATTTTAAAGTTGTGATCCCAAATTAAGCTCAGAATCCCGAAAAACGGCTTCTAAAGGCCAGAAAACGCATTTTAAAGTTGTGATCCCAAATTAAGCTCAGAATCCCGAAAAACGGCTTCTAAAGGCCAGAAAACGCATTTTAAAGTTGTGATCCCAAATTAAGCTCAGAATCCCGAAAAACGGCTTCTATAAGCCAGAAAACGCATTTTAAAGTTGTGATCCCAAATTAAGCTCAGAATCCCGAAAAAACGGCTTCTTTAAGCCAGAAAACGCATTTTAAAGTTGTGATCCCAAATTCAGCTCAGAATCCCGAAAAACGGCTTCTAAAGGCCAGAAAACGCATTTTAAAGTTGTGATCCCAAATTAAGCTCAGAATCCCGAAAAACGGCTTCTATAAGCCAGAAAACGCATTTTAAAGTAGTGATCCCAAATTAAGCTCAGAATCCCGAAAAAAACGGCTTCTTTAAGCCAGAAAACGCATTTTAAAGTTGTGATCCCAAATTCAGCTCAGAATCCCGAAAAACGGCTTCTAAAGGCCAGAAAACGCATTTTAAAGTTGTGATCCCAAATTAAGCTCAGAATCCCGAAAAACGGCTTCTAAAGGCCAGAAAACGCATTTTAAAGTTGTGATCCCAAATTAAGCTCAGAATCCCGAAAAACGGCTTCTAAAGGCCAGAAAACGCATTTTAAAGTTGTGATCCCAAATTAAGCTCAGAATCCCGAAAAACGGCTTCTATAAGCCAGAAAACGCATTTTAAAGTTGTGATCCCAAATTAAGCTCAGAATCCCGAAAAACGGCTTCTAAAGGCCAGAAAACGCATTTTAAAGTTGTGATCCCAAATTAAGCTCAGAATCCCGAAAAACGGCTTCTATAAGCCAGAAAACGCATTTTAAAGTTGTGATCCCAAATTAAGCTCAGAATCCCGAAAAACGGCTTCTAAAGGCCAGAAAACGCATTTTAAAGTTGTGATCCCAAATTAAGCTCAGAATCCCGAAAAACGGCTTCTAAAGGCCAGAAAACGCATTTTAAAGTTGTGTGTGTGTGTGTGTGTGTGTTCCATCCAACGACCCCCTGAGCTGGCAGGTATGTTATGCAAGAGAATCAATATTAATCCATTTGATTAACATTTTTTCAATTGCGGGTGCTGGAGGTGTTAGCTCTATTGAGATTCCATTAACCCATTTCAGAATGACAGAGACCTAGCTGCACATTCCGAGGTTACTTTCCTCATCAATAAGCCCCGCCCAATCACAGCCTAATGGCCAAATGGGACATTGGATTATGATTAGACTTTCAATGTTGTATGTTCTGACAAGTCCAGATATGAATTTAATATAATCGTTGATTATATTAAATTGGTACCTTGACCGTCCAATACAAGATTGACTCGTATTTAATAGATAATAAATGATCAATATGAGAAAAAAAATATTACCATAGAATATAACAATAACCTTACCATTCTCCTTCTTCGGGTTATTTTTATCAGCCAAATGCTACCACACTGTAAACTTACCACATGTATGTAAACCCGATCTTACCTTTTACCTGACCTTACCTCACACTTACGCAGCTCTAACCTTACCACAGGTCTGGCTGAAGTTTCGTTAATTAAACAAAAACTAACCGCCTGAAAAAAAAGAAAGAAAAACAGAATACACCCGAAAAAAGCGGGATATTTTTAAATCAATTTGGATCGATAAAGTACAATGAAAAAAGAATACCGAGTATTATGCCCAAGCCATCATAGTTGTATGTATGTTTGTATGATAGCTACGGCAATTCTGATAAATAAACGTGTCAATTCACTAAGAGTATCTATAATCTAACATTAGTTGACAAAATGACAACAATCTCTGAAAAAAATCCGATGATTCAGCTTGTAGTAGTAGTAGCAAAATATAATCTTGTAAAAAATAATTGCAACAAAATTATTGCAATTATTGTATTAAATTCACATATCATTCTCCGATTGTGTAGAGGACCAAATTCCTGCAGTTCCTTAAAAAGATTTTTTTTAAATAAAAGAAAAGGTTCGTTGTCTGTGGAATTGTGTAGATTCATCACTCATAGCAAGCGCAGAAATGAACATCCACTAAGAAAAAAAGAGGAGAAAAGGGACAAAAAATCTTAAACGTGTTTCCGACTTGCAGCTTTTTTACATGTTCAGTCATGATTCGGCATCGACCCGTGCCAAGGGGCTGAAGAAAACAAAAATCTCCGTACCAAGTTTTCAGTCAAGAAACCCGCAGGAAGAAGAAAAATGAAACGAGTGAAACACGTATAGGGGCAACATTGCTTCCTCATTGCAAAAATTTCAACCAGAGGCAATTTTCTAATAATCCTTAAAATAGTATCTGCGGCTCGGGAATGTCAATCAAAGGGATCTTTGGTAACATTAATAAATTATGGTTGGGCACAAAATGCAGAGGGTTTAGCATAATCCTTGTTAAAATTGATTCTAAATCTGCAGTATGACAACAACAGATGCGTTTGGCAACCAAAATGTTACCCTATTTCGAGTCTGTTATGGGGTGAAGTGTTTAATTTCGGGAACCACACTGACGTTCTGGTACCAAAAATTTGGTACGGTGCGTTTGTATGCGATTTGACAGCTGGTTCAGTCCTCTGACCCGTGCCCGTGCCTACAACTACAATAACTCACACATTGCATGAAGGCTGCCATACACTTGAATGAGCGAAACATATAATTCGCTCCCAACCTCTACTCAAGATAAAATCTAAGTTTGTGATCGAAATGTACAAAAACACCCCAGTTTGATCCCAATTCTTATGTTTGATTCTAAACACTTGTCAATATGTGTAGAACAACAGTGAAAATTAATTGGACACATGTTTAAGACATCAAGTTCTATTGAAATTTAGCTGAAAATAAGTTTCAATAAAGCGATGTGGAAATCTATTTAATACACATTCAGATCTTCCTATCAAAAACAAAATCAAAATGTATACTTAGCTTTTGTGTGTTCAATCCGTGTGGGTTCCATAGGCAGAAGCTCTTTGTTCAGCCATACCTTCGCTCGATTGTTAATCCATCTTGTTGGCAGAGATTCACGCTTCCTCGTATTTCGCCATCCCTTTTCTTCTTTCACGTATCACTATATCTTGCGATGAACACTCTCCATATTAACCCCATGCCCGTTTTCTTTTAATTCTATCTCATTTACTCTTACTATACACATGCGCCATAATGCTTCAACTCGATTCACTTTTTTTTTTCTTTCGCGCTAATTGATTAGAACGACGTCTTTGCCTAAGTTGGCCATGAACTTTTTCGATTCACCAACGCACAAATTTTGCCAAAGATTTCAATGATGCCTTGGAGGATTTCCACTTTTAATTTTCACAATCCACTCTCTGCCATTACACCATTTTTAAACCTCATATCCTGTATCTACTCCCTATCACTTAATCCCTATTAATCAATTATTATGGACTATACAAACCCCTTCCATTTACGATAAACAAAATTGATACGCGAACGAAGAACGCCGACAAAAACGATGCTTCTCCCATCACGGCTCGGTTGGAACTCCCCCAGAAAACGCATTTTAAAGTTGTGATCCCAAATTAAGCTCAGAATCCCGAAAAACGGCTTCTATAAGCCAGAAAACGCATTTTAAAGTTGTGATCCCAAATTAAGCTCAGAATCCCGAAAAACGGCTTCTAAAGGCCAGAAAACGCATTTTAAAGTTGTGATCCCAAATTAAGCTCAGAATCCCGAAAAACGGCTTCTAAAGGCCAGAAAACGCATTTTAAAGTTGTGATCCCAAATTAAGCTCAGAATCCCAAAAAACGGCTTCTATAAGCCAGAAAACGCATTTTAAAGTTGTGATCCCAAATTAAGCTCAGAATCCCGAAAAACGGCTTCTAAAGGCCAGAAAACGCATTTTAAAGTTGTGATCCCAAATTAAGCTCAGAATCCCGAAAAACGGCTTCTATAAGCCAGAAAACGCATTTTAAAGTTGTGATCCCAAATTAAGCTCAGAATCCCGAAAAACGGCTTCTAAAGGCCAGAAAACGCATTTTAAAGTTGTGATCCCAAATTAAGCTCAGAATCCCGAAAAACGGCTTCTAAAGGCCAGAAAACGTATTTTAAAGTTGTGATCCCAAATTAAGCTCAGAATCCCGAAAAACGGCTTCTATAAGCCAGAAAACGCATTTTAAAGTTGTGATCCCAAATTAAGCTCAGAATTCCGAAAAACGGCTTCTAAAGGCCAGAAAACGCATTTTAAAGTTGTGATCCCAAATTAAGCTCAGAATCCCGAAAAACGGCTTCTGAAGGCCAGAAAACGCATTTTAAGCTCAGAATCCCGAAAAACGACTTCTAAAGGCCAGAAAACGCATTTTAAAGTTGTGATCCCAAATTAAGCTCAGAATCCCGAAAAACGGCTTCTAAAGGCCAGAAAACGCATTTTAAAGTTGTGATCCCAAATTAAGCTCAGAATCCCGAAAAACGGCTTCTAAAGGCCAGAAAACGCATTTTAAAGTTGTGATCCCAAATTAAGCTCAGAATCCCGAAAAACGGCTTCTATAAGCCAGAAAACGCATTTTAAAGTTGTGATCCCAAATTAAGCTCAGAATCCCGAAAAACGGCTTCTAAAGGCCAGAAAACGCATTTTAAAGTTGTGATCCCAAATTAAGCTCAGAATCCCGAAAAACGGCTTCTATAAGCCAGAAAACGCATTTTAAAGTTGTGATCCCAAATTAAGCTCAGAATCCCGAAAAACGGCTTCTAAAGGCCAGAAAACGCATTTTAAAGTAGTGATCCCAAATTAAGCTCAGAATCCCGAAAAACGGCTTCTATAAGCCAGAAAACGCATTTTAAAGTTGTGATCCCAAATTAAGCTCAGAATCCCGAAAAACGGCTTCTAAAGGCCAGAAAACGCATTTTAAAGTTGTGATCCCAAATTAAGCTCAGAATCCCGAAAAACGGCTTCTAAAGGCCAGAAAACGTATTTTAAAGTTGTGATCCCAAATTAAGCTCAGAATCCCGAAAAACGGCTTCTAAAGGCCAGAAAACGCATTTTAAAGTTGTGATCCCAAATTAAGCTCAGAATCCCGAAAAACGGCTTCTATAAGCCAGAAAACGCATTTTAAAGTTGTGATCCCAAATTAAGCTCAGAATCCCGAAAAACGGCTTCTAAGGCCAGAAAACGCATTTTAAAGTTGTGATCCCAAATTAAGCTCAGAATCCCGAAAAACGGCTTCTATAAGCCAGAAAACGCATTTTAAAGTTGTGATCCCAAATTAAGCTCAGAATCCCGAAAAACGGCTTCTAAAGGCCAGAAAACGCATTTTAAAGTAGTGATCCCAAATTAAGCTCAGAATCCCGAAAAACGGCTTCTATAAGCCAGAAAACGCATTTTAAAGTTGTGATCCCAAATTAAGCTCAGAATCCCGAAAAACGGCTTCTAAAGGCCAGAAAACGCATTTTAAAGTTGTGATCCCAAATTAAGCTCAGAATCCCGAAAAACGGCTTCTATAAGCCAGAAAACGCATTTTAAAGTTGTGATCCCAAATTAAGCTCAGAATCCCAAAAAACGGCTTCTATAAGCCAGAAAACGCATTTTAAAGTTGTGATCCCAAATTAAGCTCAGAATCCCGAAAAACGGCTTCTAAAGGCCAGAAAACGCATTTTAAAGTTGTGATCCCAAATTAAGCTCAGAATCCCGAAAAACGGCTTCTATAAGCCAGAAAACGCATTTTAAAGTTGTGATCCCAAATTAAGCTCAGAATTCCGAAAAACGGCTTCTAAAGGCCAGAAAACGCATTTTAAAGTTGTGATCCCAAATTAAGCTCAGAATCCCGAAAAACGGCTTCTATAAGCCAGAAAACGCATTTTAAAGTTGTGATCCCAAATTAAGCTCAGAATCCCGAAAAACGGCTTCTATAAGCCAGAAAACGCATTTTAAAGTTGTGATCCCAAATTAAGCTCAGAATCCCGAAAAACGGCTTCTAAAGGCCAGAAAACGCATTTTAAAGTTGTGATCCCAAATTAAGCTCAGAATCCCGAAAAACGGCTTCTAAAGGCCAGAAAACGCATTTTAAAGTTGTGATCCCAAATTAAGCTCAGAATCCCGAAAAACGGCTTCTAAAGGCCAGAAAACGCATTTTAAAGTTGTGATCCCAAATTAAGCTCAGAATCCCGAAAAACGGCTTCTAAAGGCCAGAAAACGCATTTTAAAGTTGTGATCCCAAATTAAGCTCAGAATCCCGAAAAACGGCTTCTATAAGCCAGAAAACGCATTTTAAAGTTGTGATCCCAAATTAAGCTCAGAATCCCGAAAAACGGCTTCTATAAGCCAGAAAACGCATTTTAAAGTTGTGATCCCAAATTAAGCTCAGAATTCCGAAAAACGGCTTCTAAAGGCCAGAAAACGCATTTTAAAGTTGTGATCCCAAATTAAGCTCAGAATCCCGAAAAACGGCTTCTATAAGCCAGAAAACGCATTTTAAAGTTGTGATCCCAAATTAAGCTCAGAATCCCGAAAAACGGCTTCTATAAGCCAGAAAACGCATTTTAAAGTTGTGATCCCAAATTAAGCTCAGAATCCCGAAAAACGGCTTCTAAAGGCCAGAAAACGCATTTTAAAGATCCCAAATTAAGCTCAGAATCCCGAAAAACGGCTTCTAAAGGCCAGAAAACGCATTTTAAAGTTGTGATCCCAAATTAAGCTCAGAATCCCGAAAAACGGCTTCTAAAGGCCAGAAAACGCATTTTAAAGTTGTGATCCCAAATTAAGCTCAGAATCCCGAAAACCGGCTTCTATAAGCCAGAAAACGCATTTTAAAGTTGTGATCCCAAATTAAGCTCAGAATCCCGAAAAACGGCTTCTATAAGCCAGAAAACGCATTTTAAAGTTGTGATCCCAAATTAAGCTCAGAATTCCGAAAAACGGCTTCTAAAGGCCAGAAAACGCATTTTAAAGTTGTGATCCCAAATTAAGCTCAGAATCCCGAAAAACGGCTTCTATAAGCCAGAAAACGCATTTTAAAGTTGTGATCCCAAATTAAGCTCAGAATCCCGAAAAACGGCTTCTATAAGCCAGAAAACGCATTTTAAAGTTGTGATCCCAAATTAAGCTCAGAATCCCGAAAAACGGCTTCTAAAGGCCAGAAAACGCATTTTAAAGTTGTGATCCCAAATTAAGCTCAGAATCCCGAAAAACGGCTTCTAAAGGCCAGAAAACGCATTTTAAAGTTGTGATCCCAAATTAAGCTCAGAATCCCGAAAAACGGCTTCTAAAGGCCAGAAAACGCATTTTAAAGTTGTGATCCCAAATTAAGCTCAGAATCCCGAAAAACGGCTTCTATAAGCCAGAAAACGCATTTTAAAGTTGTGATCCCAAATTAAGCTCAGAATCCCGAAAAACGGCTTCTAAAGGCCAGAAAACGCATTTTAAAGTTGTGATCCCAAATTAAGCTCAGAATCCCGAAAAACGGCTTCTAAAGGCCAGAAAACGCATTTTAAAGTTGTGATCCCAAATTAAGCTCAGAATCCCAAAAAACGGCTTCTATAAGCCAGAAAACGCATTTTAAAGTTGTGATCCCAAATTAAGCTCAGAATCCCGAAAAACGGCTTCTAAAGGCCAGAAAACGCATTTTAAAGTTGTGATCCCAAATTAAGCTCAGAATCCCGAAAAACGGCTTCTATAAGCCAGAAAACGCATTTTAAAGTTGTGATCCCAAATTAAGCTCAGAATCCCGAAAAACGGCTTCTAAAGGCCAGAAAACGCATTTTAAAGTTGTGATCCCAAATTAAGCTCAGAATCCCGAAAAACGGCTTCTATAAGCCAGAAAACGCATTTTAAAGTTGTGATCCCAAATTAAGCTCAGAATCCCGAAAAACGGCTTCTATAAGCCAGAAAACGCATTTTAAAGTTGTGATCCCAAATTAAGCTCAGAATCCCGAAAAACGGCTTCTGAAGGCCAGAAAACGCATTTTAAAGTTGTGATCCCAAATTAAGCTCAGAATCCCGAAAAACGGCTTCTATAAGCCAGAACACGCATTTTAAAGTTGTGATCCCAAATTAAGCTCAGAATCCCGAAAAACGGCTTCTAAAGGCCAGAAAACGCATTTTAAAGTTGTGATCCCAAATTAAGCTCAGAATCCCGAAAAACGGCTTCTAAAGGCCAGAAAACGCATTTTAAAGTTGTGATCCCAAATTAAGCTCAGAATCCCGAAAAACGGCTTCTAAAGGCCAGAAAACGCATTTTAAAGTTGTGATCCCAAATTAAGCTCAGAATCCCGAAAAACGGCTTCTATAAGCCAGAAAACGCATTTTAAAGTTGTGATCCCAAATTAAGCTCAGAATCCCGAAAAACGGCTTCTAAAGGCCAGAAAACGCATTTTAAAGTTGTGATCCCAAATTAAGCTCAGAATCCCGAAAAACGGCTTCTAAAGGCCAGAAAACGCATTTTAAAGTTGTGATCCCAAATTAAGCTCAGAATCCCAAAAAACGGCTTCTATAAGCCAGAAAACGCATTTTAAAGTTGTGATCCCAAATTAAGCTCAGAATCCCGAAAAACGGCTTCTAAAGGCCAGAAAACGCATTTTAAAGTTGTGATCCCAAATTAAGCTCAGAATCCCGAAAAACGGCTTCTATAAGCCAGAAAACGCATTTTAAAGTTGTGATCCCAAATTAAGCTCAGAATCCCGAAAAACGGCTTCTAAAGGCCAGAAAACGCATTTTAAAGTTGTGATCCCAAATTAAGCTCAGAATCCCGAAAAACGGCTTCTATAAACCAGAAAACGCATTTTAAAGTTGTGATCCCAAATTAAGCTCAGAATCCCGAAAAACGGCTTCTAAAGGCCAGAAAACGCATTTTAAAGTTGTGATCCCAAATTAAGCTCAGAATCCCGAAAAACGGCTTCTATAAGCCAGAAAACGCATTTTAAAGTTGTGATCCCAAATTAAGCTCAGAATCCCGAAAAACGGCTTCTAAAGGCCAGAAAACGCATTTTAAAGTTGTGATCCCAAATTAAGCTCAGAATCCCGAAAAACGGCTTCTAAAGGCCAGAAAACGCATTTTAAAGTTGTGATCCCAAATTAAGCTCAGAATCCCGAAAAACGGCTTCTAAAGGCCAGAAAACGCATTTTAAAGTTGTGATCCCAAATTAAGCTCAGAATCCCGAAAAACGGCTTCTATAAGCCAGAAAACGCATTTTAAAGTTGTGATCCCAAATTAAGCTCAGAATCCCGAAAAACGGCTTCTAAAGGCCAGAAAACGCATTTTAAAGTTGTGATCCCAAATTAAGCTCAGAATCCCGAAAAACGGCTTCTATAAGTCAGAAAACGCATTTTAAAGTTGTGATCCCAAATTAAGCTCAGAATCCCGAAAAACGGCTTCTAAAGGCCAGAAAACGCATTTTAAAGTTGTGATCCCAAATTAAGCTCAGAATCCCGAAAAACGGCTTTTATAAGCCAGAAAACGCATTTTAAAGTTGTGATCCCAAATTAAGCTCAGAATCCCGAAAAACGGCTTCTAAAGGCCAGAAAACGCATTTTAAAGTTGTGATCCCAAATTAAGCTCAGAATCCCGAAAAACGGCTTCTAAAGGCCAGAAAACGCATTTTAAAGTTGTGATCCCAAATTAAGCTCAGAATCCCGAAAAACGGCTTCTAAAGGCCAGAAAACGCATTTTAAAGTTGTGATCCCAAATTAAGCTCAGAATCCCGAAAAACGGCTTCTATAAGCCAGAAAACGCATTTTAAGGTTGTGATCCCAAATTAAGCTCAGAATCCCGAAAAACGGCTTCTAAAGGCCAGAAAACGCATTTTAAAGTTGCGATCCCAAATTAAGCTCAGAATCCCGAAAAACGGCTTCTATAAGCCAGAAAACGCATTTTAAGGTTGTGATCCCAAAATAAGCTCAGAATCCCGAAAAACGGCTTCTAAAGGCCAGAAAACGCATTTTAAAGTTGTGATCCCAAATTAAGCTCAGAATCCCGAAAAACGGCTTCTATAAGCCAGAAAACGCATTTTAAAGTTGTGTGTGTGTGTGTGTGTGTGTTCCATCCAACGACCCCCTGAGCTGGCAGGTATGTTATGCAAGAGAATCAATATTAATCCATTTGATTAACATTTTTTCAATTGCGGGTGCTGGAGGTGTTAGCTCTATTGAGATTCCATTAACCCATTTCAGAATGACAGAGACCTAGCTGCACATTCCGAGGTTACTTTCCTCATCAATAAGCCCCGCCCAATCACAGCCTAATGGCCAAATGGGACATTGGATTATGATTAGACTTTCAATGTTGTATGTTCTGACAAGTCCAGATATGAATTTAATATAATCGTTGATTATATTAAATTGGTACCTTGACCGTCCAATACAAGATTGACTCGTATTTAATAGATAATAAATGATCAATATGAGAAAAAAAATATTACCATAGAATATAACAATAACCTTACCATTCTCCTTCTTCGGGTTATTTTTATCAGCCAAATGCTACCACACTGTAAACTTACCACATGTATGTAAACCCGATCTTACCTTTTACCTGACCTTACCTCACACTTACGCAGCTCTAACCTTACCACAGGTCTGGCTGAAGTTTCGTTAATTAAACAAAAACTAACCGCCTGAAAAAAAAGAAAGAAAAACAGAATACACCCGAAAAAAGCGGGATATTTTTAAATCAATTTGGATCGATAAAGTACAATGAAAAAAGAATACCGAGTATTATGCCCAAGCCATCATAGTTGTATGTATGTTTGTATGATAGCTACGGCAATTCTGATAAATAAACGTGTCAATTCACTAAGAGTATCTATAATCTAACATTAGTTGACAAAATGACAACAATCTCTGAAAAAAATCCGATGATTCAGCTTGTAGTAGTAGTAGCAAAATATAATCTTGTAAAAAATAATTGCAACAAAATTATTGCAATTATTGTATTAAATTCACATATCATTCTCCGATTGTGTAGAGGACCAAATTCCTGCAGTTCCTTAAAAAGATTTTTTTTAAATAAAAGAAAAGGTTCGTTGTCTGTGGAATTGTGTAGATTCATCACTCATAGCAAGCGCAGAAATGAACATCCACTAAGAAAAAAAGAGGAGAAAAGGGACAAAAAATCTTAAACGTGTTTCCGACTTGCAGCTTTTTTACATGTTCAGTCATGATTCGGCATCGACCCGTGCCAAGGGGCTGAAGAAAACAAAAATCTCCGTACCAAGTTTTCAGTCAAGAAACCCGCAGGAAGAAGAAAAATGAAACGAGTGAAACACGTATAGGGGCAACATTGCTTCCTCATTGCAAAAATTTCAACCAGAGGCAATTTTCTAATAATCCTTAAAATAGTATCTGCGGCTCGGGAATGTCAATCAAAGGGATCTTTGGTAACATTAATAAATTATGGTTGGGCACAAAATGCAGAGGGTTTAGCATAATCCTTGTTAAAATTGATTCTAAATCTGCAGTATGACAACAACAGATGCGTTTGGCAACCAAAATGTTACCCTATTTCGAGTCTGTTATGGGGTGAAGTGTTTAATTTCGGGAACCACACTGACGTTCTGGTACCAAAAATTTGGTACGGTGCGTTTGTATGCGATTTGACAGCTGGTTCAGTCCTCTGACCCGTGCCCGTGCCTACAACTACAATAACTCACACATTGCATGAAGGCTGCCATACACTTGAATGAGCGAAACATATAATTCGCTCCCAACCTCTACTCAAGATAAAATCTAAGTTTGTGATCGAAATGTACAAAAACACCCCAGTTTGATCCCAATTCTTATGTTTGATTCTAAACACTTGTCAATATGTGTAGAACAACAGTGAAAATTAATTGGACACATGTTTAAGACATCAAGTTCTATTGAAATTTAGCTGAAAATAAGTTTCAATAAAGCGATGTGGAAATCTATTTAATACACATTCAGATCTTCCTATCAAAAACAAAATCAAAATGTATACTTAGCTTTTGTGTGTTCAATCCGTGTGGGTTCCATAGGCAGAAGCTCTTTGTTCAGCCATACCTTCGCTCGATTGTTAATCCATCTTGTTGGCAGAGATTCACGCTTCCTCGTATTTCGCCATCCCTTTTCTTCTTTCACGTATCACTATATCTTGCGATGAACACTCTCCATATTAACCCCATGCCCGTTTTCTTTTAATTCTATCTCATTTACTCTTACTATACACATGCGCCATAATGCTTCAACTCGATTCACTTTTTTTTTTCTTTCGCGCTAATTGATTCAGAAAACGCATTTTAAAGTTGTGATCCCAAATTAAGCTCAGAATCCCGAAAAACGGCTTCTAAAGGCCAGAAAACGCATTTTAAAGTTGTGATCCCAAATTAAGCTCAGAATCCCGAAAAACGGCTTCTATAAGCCAGAAAACGCATTTTAAAGTTGTGATCCCAAATTTAGCTCAGAATCCCGAAAAACGGCTTCTATAAGCCAGAAAACGCATTTTAAAGTTGTGATCCCAAATTAAGCTCAGAATCCCGAAAAACGGCTTCTAAAGGCCAGAAAACGCATTTTAAAGTTGTGATCCCAAATTAAGCTCAGAATCCCGAAAAACGGCTTCTATAAGCCAGAAAACGCATTTTAAAGTTGTGATCCCAAATTAAGCTCAGAATCCCGAAAAACGGCTTCTAAAGGCCAGAAAACGCATTTTAAAGTTGTGATCCCAAATTAAGCTCAGAATCCCGAAAAACGGCTTCTAAAGGCCAGAAAACGCATTTTAAAGTTGCGATCCCAAATTAAGCTCAGAATCCCGAAAAACGGCTTCTATAAGCCAGAAAACGCATTTTAAAGTTGTGATCCCAAATTAAGCTCAGAATCCCGAAAAACGGCTTCTAAAGGCCAGAAAACGCATTTTAAAGTTGTGATCCCAAATTAAGCTCAGAATCCCGAAAAACGGCTTCTAAAGGCCAGAAAACGCATTTTAAAGTTGTGATCCCAAATTAAGCTCAGAATCCCGAAAAACGGCTTCTAAAGGCCAGAAAACGCATTTTAAAGTTGTGATCCCAAATTAAGCTCAGAATCCCGAAAAACGGCTTCTATAAGCCAGAAAACGCATTTTAAAGTTGTGATCCCAAATTAAGCTCAGAATCCCGAAAAACGGCTTCTAAAGGCCAGAAAACGCATTTTAAAGTTGTGATCCCAAATTAAGCTCAGAATCCCGAAAAACGGCTTCTATAAGCCAGAAAACGCATTTTAAAGTTGTGATCCCAAATTAAGCTCAGAATCCCGAAAAACGGCTTCTAAAGGCCAGAAAACGCATTTTAAAGTTGTGATCCCAAATTAAGCTCAGAATCCCGAAAAACGGCTTCTAAAGGCCAGAAAACGCATTTTAAAGTTGTGATCCCAAATTAAGCTCAGAATCCCGAAAAACGGCTTTTATAAGCCAGAAAACGCATTTTAAAGTTGTGATCCCAAATTAAGCTCAGAATCCCGAAAAACGGCTTCTATAAGCCAGAAAACGCATTTTAAAGTTGTGATCCCAAATTAAGCTCAGAATCCCGAAAAACGGCTTCTAAAGGCCAGAAAACGCATTTTAAAGTTGTGATCCCAAATTAAGCTCAGAATCCCGAAAAACGGCTTCTATAAGCCAGAAAACGCATTTTAAAGTTGTGATCCCAAATTAAGCTCAGAATCCCGAAAAACGGCTTCTAAAGGCCAGAAAACGCATTTTAAAGTTGTGATCCCAAATTAAGCTCAGAATCCCGAAAAACGGCTTCTAAAGGCCAGAAAACGCATTTTAAAGTTGCGATCCCAAATTAAGCTCAGAATCCCGAAAAACGGCTTCTATAAGCCAGAAAACGCATTTTAAAGTTGTGATCCCAAATTAAGCTCAGAATCCCGAAAAACGGCTTCTAAAGGCCAGAAAACGCATTTTAAAGTTGTGATCCCAAATTAAGCTCAGAATCCCGAAAAACGGCTTCTATAAGCCAGAAAACGCATTTTAAAGTTGTGATCCCAAAATAAGCTCAGAATCCCGAAAAACGGCTTCTAAAGGCCAGAAAACGCATTTTAAAGTTGTGATCCCAAATTAAGCTCAGAATCCCGAAAAACGGCTTCTATAAGCCAGAAAACGCATTTTAAAGTTGTGATCCCAAATTAAGCTCAGAATCCCGAAAAACGGCTTCTAAAGGTCAGAAAACGCATTTTAAAGTTGTGATCCCAAATTAAGCTCAGAATCCCGAAAAACGGCTTCTAAAGGCCAGAAAACGCATTTTAAAGTTGCGATCCCAAATTAAGCTCAGAATCCCGAAAAACGGCTTCTAAAGGCCAGAAAACGCATTTTAAAGTTGTGATCCCAAATTAAGCTCAGAATCCCGAAAAACGGCTTCTATAAACCAGAAAACGCATTTTAAAGTTGTGATCCCAAAATAAGCTCAGAATCCCGAAAAACGGCTTCTAAAGGCCAGAAAACGCATTTTAAAGTTGTGATCCCAAATTAAGCTCAGAATCCCGAAAAACGGCTTCTAAAGGCCAGAAAACGCATTTTAAAGTTGTGATCCCAAATTAAGCTCAGAATCCCGAAAAACGGCTTCTATAAGCCAGAAAACGCATTTTAAAGTTGTGATCCCAAATTAAGCTCAGAATCCCGAAAAACGGCTTCTAAAGGCCAGAAAACGCATTTTAAAGTTGTGATCCCAAATTAAGCTCAGAATCCCGAAAAACGGCTTTTATAAGCCAGAAAACGCATTTTAAAGTTGTGATCCCAAATTAAGCTCAGAATCCCGAAAAACGGCTTCTAAAGGCCAGAAAACGCATTTTAAAGTTGTGATCCCAAATTAAGCTCAGAATCCCGAAAAACGGCTTCTATAAGCCAGAAAACGCATTTTAAAGTTGTGATCCCAAATTAAGCTCAGAATCCCGAAAAACGGCTTCTAAAGGCCAGAAAACGCATTTTAAAGTTGTGATCCCAAATTAAGCTCAGAATCCCGAAAAACGGCTTCTATAAGCCAAAAAACGCATTTTAAAGTTGTGATCCCAAATTTAGCTCAGAATCCCGAAAAACGGCTTCTAAAGGCCAGAAAACGCATTTTAAAGTTGCGATCCCAAATTAAGCTCAGAATCCCGAAAAACGGCTTCTATAAGCCAGAAAACGCATTTTAAGGTTGTGATCCCAAAATAAGCTCAGAATCCCGAAAAACGGCTTCTAAAGGCCAGAAAACGCATTTTAAAGTTGTGATCCCAAATTAAGCTCAGAATCCCGAAAAACGGTTTCTATAAGCCAGAAAACGCATTTTAAAGTTGTGATCCCAAATTAAGCTCAGAATCCCGAAAAACGGCTTCTAAAGGCCAGAAAACGCATTTTAAAGTTGTGATCCCAAATTAAGCTCAGAATCCCGAAAAACGGCTTCTATAAGCCAGAAAACGCATTTTAAAGTTGTGATCCCAAATTTAGCTCAGAATCCCGAAAAACGGCTTCTATAAGCCAGAAAACGCATTTTAAAGTTGTGATCCCAAATTAAGCTCAGAATCCCGAAAAACGGCTTCTAAAGGCCAGAAAACGCATTTTAAAGTTGTGATCCCAAATTAAGCTCAGAATCCCGAAAAACGGCTTCTATAAGCCAGAAAACGCATTTTAAAGTTGTGATCCCAAATTAAGCTCAGAATCCCGAAAAACGGCTTTTAAAGGCCAGAAAACGCATTTTAAAGTTGTGATCCCAAATTAAGCTCAGAATCCCGAAAAACGGCTTCTAAAGGCCAGAAAACGCATTTTAAAGTTGCGATCCCAAATTAAGCTCAGAATCCCGAAAAACGGCTTCTATAAGCCAGAAAACGCATTTTAAAGTTGTGATCCCAAATTAAGCTCAGAATCCCGACAAACGGCTTCTAAAGGCCAGAAAACGCATTTTAAAGTTGTGATCCCAAATTAAGCTCAGAATCCCGAAAAACGGCTTCTAAAGGCCAGAAAACGCATTTTAAAGTTGTGATCCCAAATTAAGCTCAGAATCCCGAAAAACGGCTTCTAAAGGCCAGAAAACGCATTTTAAAGTTGTGATCCCAAATTAAGCTCAGAATCCCGAAAAACGGCTTCTAAAGGCCAGAAAACGCATTTTAAAGTTGTGATCCCAAATTAAGCTCAGAATCCCGAAAAACGGCTTCTATAAGCCAGAAAACGCATTTTAAAGTTGTGATCCCAAATTAAGCTCAGAATCCCGAAAAACGGCTTCTAAAGGCCAGAAAACGCATTTTAAAGTTGTGATCCCAAATTAAGCTCAGAATCCCGAAAAACGGCTTCTAAAGGCCAGAAAACGCATTTTAAAGTTGTGATCCCAAATTAAGCTCAGAATCCCGAAAAACGGCTTCTAAAGGCCAGAAAACGCATTTTAAAGTTGCGATCCCAAATTAAGCTCAGAATCCCGAAAAACGGCTTCTATAAGCCAGAAAACGCATTTTAAAGTTGTGATCCCAAATTAAGCTCAGAATCCCGAAAAACGGCTTCTAAAGGCCAGAAAACGCATTTTAAAGTTGTGATCCCAAATTAAGCTCAGAATCCCGAAAAACGGCTTCTAAAGGCCAGAAAACGCATTTTAAAGTTGTGATCCCAAAATAAGCTCAGAATCCCGAAAAACGGCTTCTAAAGGCCAGAAAACGCATTTTAAAGTTGTGATCCCAAATTAAGCTTAGAATCCCGAAAAACGGCTTCTAAAGGCCAGAAAACGCATTTTAAAGTTGTGATCCCAAATTAAGCTCAGAATCCCGAAAAACGGCTTCTATAAGCCAGAAAACGCATTTTAAAGTTGTGATCCCAAATTAAGCTCAGAATCCCGAAAAAACGGCTTCTAAAGGCCAGAAAACGCATTTTAAAGTTGTGATCCCAAAATAAGCTCAGAATCCCGAAAAACGGCTTCTAAAGGCCAGAAAACGCATTTTAAAGTTGTGATCCCAAATTAAGCTTAGAATCCCGAAAAACGGCTTCTAAAGGCCAGAAAACGCATTTTAAAGTTGTGATCCCAAATTAAGCTCAGAATCCCGAAAAACGGCTTCTATAAGCCAGAAAACGCATTTTAAAGTTGTGATCCCAAATTAAGCTCAGAATCCCGAAAAACGGCTTCTAAAGGCCAGAAAACGCATTTTAAAGTTGTGATCCCAAATTAAGCTCAGAATCCCGAAAAACGGCTTCTATAAGCCAGAAAACGCATTTTAAAGTTGTGATCCCAAATTAAGCTCAGAATCCCGAAAAACGGCTTCTATAAGCCAGAAAACGCATTTTAAAGTTGTGATCCCAAATTAAGCTCAGAATCCCGAAAAAACGGCTTCTAGAGGCCAGAAAACGCATTTTAAAGTTGTGATCCCAAATTAAGCTCAGAATCCCGAAAAACGGCTTCTAAAGGCCAGAAA
This sequence comes from Uranotaenia lowii, assembly GCF_029784155.1. NCBI lineage: Eukaryota > Metazoa > Arthropoda > Insecta > Diptera > Culicidae > Uranotaenia > Uranotaenia lowii. The sequence continues at coordinate 80,282,722 of NC_073692.1, forward strand.
ACGCATTTTAAAGTTGTGATCCCAAATTAAGCTCAGAATCCCGAAAAACGGCTTCTAAAGGCCAGAAAACGCATTTTAAAGTTGTGATCCCAAATTAAGCTCAGAGTCCCGAAAAACGGCTTCTATAAGCCAGAAAACGCATTTTAAAGTTGTGATCCCAAATTAAGCTCAGAATCCCGAAAAACGGCTTCTAAAGGCCAGAAAACGCATTTTAAAGTTGCGATCCCAAATTAAGCTCAGAATCCCGAAAAACGGCTTCTATAAGCCAGAAAACGCATTTTAAAGTTGTGATCCCAAATTAAGCTCAGAATCCCGAAAAACGGCTTCTAAAGGCCAGAAAACGCATTTTAAAGTTGTGATCCCAAATTAAGCTCAGAATCCCGAAAAACGGCTTCTAAAGGCCAGAAAACGCATTTTAAAGTTGTGATCCCAAATTAAGCTCAGAATCCCGAAAAACGGCTTCTAAAGGCCAGAAAACGCATTTTAAAGTTGCGATCCCAAATTAAGCTCAGAATCCCGAAAAACGGCTTCTATAAGCCAGAAAACGCATTTTAAAGTTGTGATCCCAAATTAAGCTCAGAATCCCGAAAAACGGCTTCTAAAGGCCAGAAAACGCATTTTAAAGTTGTGATCCCAAATTAAGCTCAGAATCCCGAAAAACGGCTTCTAAAGGCCAGAAAACGCATTTTAAAGTTGTGATCCCAAAATAAGCTCAGAATCCCGAAAAACGGCTTCTAAAGGCCAGAAAACGCATTTTAAAGTTGTGATCCCAAATTAAGCTTAGAATCCCGAAAAACGGCTTCTATAAGCCAGAAAACGCATTTTAAAGTTGTGATCCCAAATTAAGCTCAGAATCCCGAAAAACGGCTTCTAAAGGCCAGAAAACGCATTTTAAAGTTGTGATCCCAAATTAAGCTCAGAATCCCGAAAAACGGCTTCTAAAGGCCAGAAAACGCATTTTAAAGTTGTGATCCCAAATTAAGCTCAGAATCCCGAAAAACGGCTTCTATAAGCCAGAAAACGCATTTTAAAGTTGTGATCCCAAATTAAGCTCAGAATCCCGAAAAACGGCTTCTAAAGGCCAGAAAACGCATTTTAAAGTTGTGATCCCAAATTAAGCTCAGAATCCCGAAAAACGGCTTCTAAAGGCCAGAAAACGCATTTTAAAGTTGTGATCCCAAATTAAGCTCAGAATCCCGAAAAACGGCTTCTAAAGGCCAGAAAACGCATTTTAAAGTTGTGATCCCAAATTAAGCTCAGAATCCCGAAAAACGGCTTCTAAAGGCCAGAAAACGCATTTTAAAGTTGTGATCCCAAATTAAGCTCAGAATCCCGAAAAACGCTTCTAAAGGCCAGAAAACGCATTTTAAAGTTGTGATCCCAAATTAAGCTCAGAATCCCGAAAAAACGGCTTCTATAAGCCAGAAAACGCATTTTAAAGTTGTGATCCCAAATTAAGCTCAGAATCCCGAAAAACGGCTTCTAAAGGCCAGAAAACGCATTTTAAAGTTGTGATCCCAAATTAAGCTCAGAATCCCGAAAAACGGCTTCTATAAGCCAGAAAACGCATTTTAAAGTTGTGATCCCAAATTAAGCTCAGAATCCCGAAAAACGGCTTCTAAAGGCCAGAAAACGCATTTTAAAGTTGTGATCCCAAATTAAGCTCAGAATCCCAAAAAACGGCTTTTATAAGCCAGAAAACGCATTTTAAAGTTGTGATCCCAAATTAAGCTCAGAATCCCGAAAAACGGCTTCTAAAGGCCAGAAAACGCATTTTAAAGTTGTGATCCCAAATTAAGCTCAGAATCCCGAAAAACGGCTTCTAAAGGCCAGAAAACGCATTTTAAAGTTGTGATCCCAAATTAAGCTCAGAATCCCGAAAAACGGCTTCTAAAGGCCAGAAAACGCATTTTAAAGTTGTGATCCCAAATTAAGCTCAGAATCCCGAAAAACGGCTTCTATAAGCCAGAAAACGCATTTTAAAGTTGTGATCCCAAATTAAGCTCAGAATCCCGAAAAACGGCTTCTAAAGGCCAGAAAACGCATTTTAAAGTTGCGATCCCAAATTAAGCTCAGAATCCCGAAAAAACGGCTTCTATAAGCCAGAAAACGCATTTTAAGGTTGTGATCCCAAAATAAGCTCAGAATCCCGAAAAAACGGCTTCTAAAGGCCAGAAAACGCATTTTAAAGTTGTGATCCCAAATTAAGCTCAGAATCCCGAAAAACGGCTTCTATAAGCCAGAAAACGCATTTTAAAGTTGTGATCCCAAATTAAGCTCAGAATCCCGAAAAACGGCTTCTAAAGGCCAGAAAACGCATTTTAAAGTTGTGATCCCAAATTAAGCTCAGAATCCCGAAAAACGGCTTCTATAAGCCAGAAAACGCATTTTAAAGTTGTGATCCCAAATTTAGCTCAGAATCCCGAAAAAACGGCTTCTATAAGCCAGAAAACGCATTTTAAAGTTGTGATCCCAAATTAAGCTCAGAATCCCGAAAAACGGCTTCTAAAGGCCAGAAAACGCATTTTAAAGTTGTGATCCCAAATTAAGCTCAGAATCCCGAAAAACGGCTTCTATAAGCCAGAAAACGCATTTTAAAGTTGTGATCCCAAATTAAGCTCAGAATCCCGAAAAACGGCTTCTAAAGGCCAGAAAACGCATTTTAAAGTTGTGATCCCAAATTAAGCTCAGAATCCCGAAAAACGGCTTCTAAAGGCCAGAAAAACGCATTTTAAAGTTGCGATCCCAAATTAAGCTCAGAATCCCGAAAAACGGCTTCTATAAGCCAGAAAACGCATTTTAAAGTTGTGATCCCAAATTAAGCTCAGAATCCCGAAAAACGGCTTCTAAAGGCCAGAAAACGCATTTTAAAGTTGTGATCCCAAATTAAGCTCAGAATCCCGAAAAACGGCTTCTAAAGGCCAGAAAACGCATTTTAAAGTTGTGATCCCAAATTAAGCTCAGAATCCCGAAAAACGGCTTCTAAAGGCCAGAAAACGCATTTTAAAGTTGTGATCCCAAATTAAGCTCAGAATCCCGAAAAACGGCTTCTATAAGCCAGAAAACGCATTTTAAAGTTGTGATCCCAAATTAAGCTCAGAATCCCGAAAAACGGCTTCTAAAGGCCAGAAAACGCATTTTAAAGTTGTGATCCCAAATTAAGCTCAGAATCCCGAAAAACGGCTTCTATAAGCCAGAAAACGCATTTTAAAGTTGTGATCCCAAATTAAGCTCAGAATCCCGAAAAACGGCTTCTAAAGGCCAGAAAACGCATTTTAAAGTTGTGATCCCAAATTAAGCTCAGAATCCCGAAAAACGGCTTCTATAAGCCAGAAAACGCATTTTAAAGTTGTGATCCCAAATTAAGCTCAGAATCCCGAAAAACGGCTTCTAAAGGCCAGAAAACGCATTTTAAAGTTGTGATCCCAAATTAAGCTCAGAATCCCGAAAAACGGCTTCTATAAGCCAGAAAACGCATTTTAAAGTTGTGATCCCAAATTAAGCTCAGAATCCCGAAAAACGGCTTCTAAAGGCCAGAAAACGCATTTTAAAGTTGTGATCCCAAATTAAGCTCAGAATCCCGAAAAACGGCTTTTATAAGCCAGAAAACGCATTTTAAAGTTGTGATCCCAAATTAAGCTCAGAATCCCGAAAAACGGCTTCTATAAGCCAGAAAACGCATTTTAAAGTTGTGATCCCAAATTAAGCTCAGAATCCCGAAAAAACGGCTTCTAAAGGCCAGAAAACGCATTTTAAAGTTGTGATCCCAAATTAAGCTCAGAATCCCGAAAAACGGCTTCTATAAGCCAGAAAACGCATTTAAAGTTGTGATCCCAAATTAAGCTCAGAATCCCGAAAAACGGCTTCTAAAGGCCAGAAAACGCATTTTAAAGTTGCGATCCCAAATTAAGCTCAGAATCCCGAAAAACGGCTTCTATAAGCCAGAAAACGCATTTTAAAGTTGTGATCCCAAAATAAGCTCAGAATCCCGAAAAACGGCTTCTAAAGGCCAGAAAACGCATTTTAAAGTTGTGATCCCAAATTAAGCTCAGAATCCCGAAAAACGGCTTCTAAAGGCCAGAAAACGCATTTTAAAGTTGTGATCCCAAATTAAGCTCAGAATCCCGAAAAACGGCTTCTAAAGGCCAGAAAACGCATTTTAAAGTTGTGATCCCAAATTAAGCTCAGAATCCCGAAAAACGGCTTCTAAAGGCCAGAAAACGCATTTTAAAGTTGTGATCCCAAATTAAGCTCAGAATCCCGAAAAACGGCTTCTATAAGCCAGAAAACGCATTTTAAAGTTGTGATCCCAAATTAAGCTCAGAATCCCGAAAAACGGCTTCTAAGGCCAGAAAACGCATTTAAAGTTGTGATCCCAAATTAAGCTCAGAATCCCGAAAAACGGCTTCTAAAGGCCAGAAAACGCATTTAAAGTTGCGATCCCAAATTAAGCTCAGAATCCCGAAAAACGGCTTCTATAAGCCAGAAAACGCATTTTAAAGTTGTGATCCCAAATTAAGCTCAGAATCCCGAAAAACGGCTTCTAAAGGCCAGAAAACGCATTTTAAAGTTGTGATCCCAAATTAAGCTCAGAATCCCGAAAAACGGCTTCTATAAGCCAGAAAACGCATTTTAAAGTTGTGATCCCAAAATAAGCTCAGAATCCCGAAAAACGGCTTCTAAAGGCCAGAAAACGCATTTTAAAGTTGTGATCCCAAATTAAGCTCAGAATCCCGAAAAACGGCTTCTATAAGCCAGAAAACGCATTTTAAAGTTGTGATCCCAAATTAAGCTCAGAATCCCGAAAAACGGCTTCTAAAGGTCAGAAAACGCATTTTAAAGTTGTGATCCCAAATTAAGCTCAGAATCCCGAAAAACGGCTTCTAAAGGCCAGAAAACGCATTTTAAAGTTGCGATCCCAAATTAAGCTCAGAATCCCGAAAAACGGCTTCTATAAGCCAGAAAACGCATTTTAAAGTTGTGATCCCAAATTAAGCTCAGAATCTCGAAAAACGGCTTCTAAAGGCCAGAAAACGCATTTTAAAGTTGTGATCCCAAATTAAGCTCAGAATCCCGAAAAACGGCTTCTATAAACCAGAAAACGCATTTTAAAGTTGTGATCCCAAAATAAGCTCAGAATCCCGAAAAACGGCTTCTAAAGGCCAGAAAACGCATTTTAAAGTTGTGATCCCAAATTAAGCTCAGAATCCCGAAAAACGGCTTCTAAAGGCCAGAAAACGCATTTTAAAGTTGTGATCCCAAATTAAGCTCAGAATCCCGAAAAACGGCTTCTATAAGCCAGAAAACGCATTTTAAAGTTGTGATCCCAAATTAAGCTCAGAATCCCGAAAAACGGCTTCTAAAGGCCAGAAAACGCATTTTAAAGTTGTGATCCCAAATTAAGCTCAGAATCCCGAAAAACGGCTTTATAAGCCAGAAAACGCATTTTAAAGTTGTGATCCCAAATTAAGCTCAGAATCCCGAAAAACGGCTTCTAAAGGCCAGAAAACGCATTTTAAAGTTGTGATCCCAAATTAAGCTCAGAATCCCGAAAAACGGCTTCTATAAGCCAGAAAACGCATTTTAAAGTTGTGATCCCAAATTAAGCTCAGAATCCCGAAAAACGGCTTCTAAAGGCCAGAAAACGCATTTTAAAGTTGTGATCCCAAATTAAGCTCAGAATCCCGAAAAACGGCTTCTATAAGCCAGAAAACGCATTTTAAAGTTGTGATCCCAAATTAAGCTCAGAATCCCGAAAAACGGCTTCTAAAGGCCAGAAAACGCATTTTAAAGTTGCGATCCCAAATTAAGCTCAGAATCCCGAAAAACGGCTTCTATAAGCCAGAAAACGCATTTTAAGGTTGTGATCCCAAAATAAGCTCAGAATCCCGAAAAACGGCTTCTAAAGGCCAGAAAACGCATTTTAAAGTTGTGATCCCAAATTAAGCTCAGAATCCCGAAAAACGGCTTCTATAAGCCAGAAAACGCA
>NC_073692.1:81189210-81316710 GCF_029784155.1 Uranotaenia lowii
GCTTTCCCTTTATTTTTTCCGAATCGAATTTCAGACTGCTCCAATGCTCACTTCTGCCACTCTTGTTTACTGACTTAGTGAAATTTTTGGTTTGATTCAAAATTTGTGCACTTGTTGCTGTTTTCCAGAAAAAAGCATCTTATTTTTCGAAAATTATGAAAAGAGGAGCTCACAATACACAGAGTTTAAGGTTAAACTATAAACAACAACACCCAGCAGAAATCAGCTATTTGAATGTCATTCGGAATGAGCAGGGTTGTATCAAAATCGTGCTTAGTCATAATGAGACACCCTATTTGTCAGAAATGTTCATATTTATATTGTTGATCGCATCCTCACCAATTGCTTAAAAAAATTTTAGTAATTTTTTATTTAATTTAATTTCTTTCACTTTGACTTTATTTTTTCATTTCATACCCATTTGAAATTTTTTTTTTTTTTTTTGGTTTCTGCCGCGTCCCACGATCCAGATTAAACATGTCTCAAAACCCCGTTCATACCTTCCATGTATTATAAAGATATTGATTTACTTTCTCTGTGAACATTCAAGTGATATGACGTGTTTTATTCCAGGCCCAGCTTTCGCCCGCCTTGTGTTAATATTTCGTGTCGGTTTGTTTAATTTTTATAAAGATGGAAGACGATAAAAAAGTTTAACTCTTCGATGGGAACAATTATTAAAGTTTGCAGTTTTCGCATGGAAATTCATCTGAAAGAAATCTATCTTCTGGATTATATCAGTGCGGAATGTTTGATGGTTTCTAAAATTTATCCTTCTGAACGTGTTATAAAAATTCGAGCGGCAAAACGGAAAACAAAAGATTTATAGTTTAGGTTTATAGGCCCTTATAATTAATACAGCTGATTTTCTGCTAGAATATGAGAAGTAAAAGCAAACGTTAGCAAATGTGGTGATCCTCACACCTTTTTTTCCGTCGAATAACTGCTAAATAACCTTCGTCCGTTCGTAAGCCGCAGCCCGTGGCGTAGAGGATAGCTTTCAAGTCTTCTAAGCCAGCGGGCATGAGATCGAATCCCGGTCACGGTATACATAGTACACTTTCCATAGGTTGATGGTTTTAGCATTTGTAAAATGATAGCCATCATATCCTTGAAAGATGTATGCTTAGAGTTAAGAAAAAAAGGAATCTCTTCGAGGAAACATCAAGTTTCATTGGGATCCTGTATGAGTTTGTGTTTGTTAAAAAAAATGTTCGTTACGAGTATGAGACTTCGAGTTGTTTTTCCTTAATAATCGAACGCTATTCAAAGCTGTCTGAATAAGTCACAAATACTCTCGAGCCTCACATAATCAACAAGACATGTACCGAAAAAAGGTATTCGGCGAACGGCCGAATACCGAATATTGACCTTTTCAACTATTCGACCAAACGAATATTTTGCCGAATTAAAAAAGTGCTCATTAAGTTAGAAAAGTTTTAGAAATAGAGCTCTGATAGTTTTTACAAAGTTTTTTTTATGTGTAATAAAATCCAATCGAAAGGAAAACAAATTGATGATAATTTTACAATCTTATCAGACACCGTTCGTTTTAACCAACGGTGTATTTTTATGCTTCTGAAGCCATACTACACAAATGTTGTGTGTCATTTTAAAACAGAAAAATGAAGCAGAACTGCAAATATTCAAAGATTGTTGTGAGATTTCTGCGAGTAAGGTATTTACGGATATAGTAGGATTATCAGAGGGGAGCAGACCTTGGGTCGACCGTAGTGCACGCGTTATTTTCTTCCGTCAAAAATTTTAGAAAATTGAGTGTTTCTGGTGGAAATATGTGGATATTAATGAAATAACCTAAGGGGAATGTTGATAATAGATTCCTCCAAGTGGACAAGTTAAATTCTGGGTTTGATCCGCTGAATCAAGTGTGCTTGGTGGAGAAGCCAATGGTGTTTTAAAACGGACGGGTTATTTTAGTGTCGCCGTCTTTGCTACTTCATTTGGTTCGATTATGAGCACATGAATCGATGTCTCTAGTGCTAGTGTATCGTTTATTATTGGAACATTGTGAAAATTTTGTAAATCTTCTAAACGGCATCAAATGAGAATTGGAAACAAGTGAAAGCTGTGTCATATGAAATTTTCAATCAGCACCTTTTGGAGACGATGCAATTTGGAATCAATGAATATTAAGACCACGATCCGCTTAAGCGAAATCTTTGAGAGCAGACTGGAAAGAGGAGGTCATTATCAACTGACAGAGGCCAGATGTTCACTTTTTGTTCGTCCGTTCCATAACGTTCATTTCGTTAAAATTTTGTTGTATTTCGTTAAAATAAGGATTGAAGTTTGAATGTTTCCACCTTGAATTTTGAATTTTTCTCGCTCACCAAAATTCTGTCCATTTGGTTTGACGGATTGATAGTTTCGCATTTGGAGATTATTATACTTTATTTATATCTAGGGGGAAAATGTTTAATTAAAAAAACTTTTGAATTCTAAACAGACCTCGAAAGTTTTTATGTTCTATAAATATTATCCGAATCTCTCTTTTTATTTTCAAGAGCGAGTAAAGGCGCTTAATCCTTGGTCGATGATTAGAAATGATTGTACATTGAAATCCAAAACAGTTTAACTATTTATTTATTTTATTTACTTAGTATTCCGTCTCACGACATAACTTGACGAACATAATTCCTATAATTCACTCGGTCCAACCGTTCTCCAATTTCTCGGGCACCCCACGTTCGCCAGATCACGCTCCACTTGGTCTAACCACCTTGCTCGTTGCGCCCCCGCTCGTCTTGTTCCTACCAGATTCGTGGCGAACACCTGTTTTGCAGGACAGTCGTCCGGCATTCTCGCAACATGTCCCGCCCAGCGTATCCGGCCAGCTTTCACCACCTTCTGGATACTGGGTTCGCCGTAGAGTCGCGCGAGCTCGTGGTTCATCCTTCGCCTCCACACTCCGTTCTCCTGTACGCCGCCAAAGATGGTTCTTAACACTCGTCGCTCGAATACTCCGAGTGTACGCAGGTCCTCCTCGAGCAATATCCATGTCTCGTGCCCGTAGAGAACAACCGGTCTAATGAGCGTCATATACAGGTTACACTTCGTGCGAGGGCTAAGTCTTCTCGACCGCAGTTGCTTGTGGAGTCCATAGTAGGCACGACTTCCGCTGATAATTCGCCTCCGGATCTCAAGGCTGGTGTCATTGTCTGCGGTCACCAGTGAGCCGAGATAGACAAAGTCTTCGACTATCTCCAGCTCGTCGCCGTCGATCGTGACCTTGTTATTACTGGACAAGCGGGTTTGGTCGGTCTCGGATCCGCAGGCCAGCATGTACTTCGTCTTGGACGTATTAATCATCAACCCAATCCTTCCTGCTTCGCGTTTCATTTTGCGGTAGATGTCTTCCACCGCCGCAGATGATCTGCCGACTATATCAAGATAAGTTGACTGGATCTGTTGAAAATCGTGCCCCGCATTTCGCCCACCGCTCGTCGAATAACACCTTCTAGCGCCACGTTGAACATCATGCAGGATAGACCATCACCTTGTCGAAGCCCCCTGCGCGATTCGAATGAACTCGACAATTGTATGTATGTATGTATGTATGTATGGTTCCCCCATCGGTAGCAAGGTCCTGCCTATGTCTGTGTGGCTTGGCCTTTGAATTGACTTCTCGGGCTTCCACGGCCGATGGTTCGTCGAGAGAAGGCATCCAACCCTCAGAAACCTACAATGGTTGGCAATCCACTCCGCTTGCAATAATTGCTTTGGGTTATCCCCAGATGCATTCCCTCTAGTTCCCAATCCCCGATATGAAAATATAATTCAAATTAAAAATAATATTCTACATATATATAACATAAAAATTACCTGATACCTGAAAAAGAAATAATAGTTAACTTGAAGGGCAGTAAATTTTATGTGAAAAATACTTTTAGGTTAAAAAATTTAAATTTAAAACAAAAAGTTTGAATAGTAGTTTGCCGTATTATTAAACATAAAAAGTTTACAAAGAAAAATCAACGCTGTTTGCTGTCTTTTTGAAATCAGATTCAATAATTTCGATGAAATTAAAAATGTGTTTCAATAGTTTTTTTTTAATTTAACAACATCAAAAATCTTTTCTCTTATTTAATATGTATTAATGGAGGTTCCAAAACAAGGAGAAAATTTTCAACTATTGACATAACTAATAATTATTAGTGAAACTTCTATTCTACCAAATGATAAATCATTTTAGATAGTAGAAAAACCAAAAAACTAATGTAATTTCTTGCTTTACAAACATTTGATTTAAATTTTTTTTATCTCTAACAATTGCAAGTAAAAAAAAATCAACAAAAGAAAATTTTGATGCTAGATTGGCTACGTCATATAATTATCTCAACTTATGAGGTGAACAATAAAGTAAAATAGATGGAACGCTCTCACCAGTTTCGAGTTTTCTTTCGTTGGAAATTTCCCGCTTGCTGCGATGGATTCGAACACGTCCATACATGTTCTGGGCTGGGTTTATGTTGCGCACTCAATCACTTCACCCAAAAACGCAAACGGTTCGAAAAAAAAAAACATCAAAGCAATCCGCGCTTAGCTAACGCTTCGTCATAGCAGCAAAATCGAAATTACACACGCGAACGTGCAAAGTCCATTTTTCGAAACCGCATTCTATTCCATTCCCAGAACGAACACGAAAACATTTTCTTTTTTGATTCTAATATTGTAGAACTTTGCCACACTCATCAATCTTCGCACAACATATGCCTATAATCGAACAACACAATCTGACTTCCGAAGCTACCCAACCCAAATTAATAACACAACAGCCGACCTGGCAGTACCGAAAAAACGAACCGTACGCGACAAGACCACGACTGCGTCTGGGATTCGAATGAACTCGACAATTCACCCGAAATCCGCACACAGCACTGCGTTCCATCCATCGTCGCCTTGATCAGTCTTATCAGCTTCCCGGAAAAGCCGTTCTCGTCCATGATTTTCCATAGCTCGTTACGGTCGATCGTGTCGTATGCGGCTTTGAAGTCGATGAATAGATGGTGCGTAGGGACTTGGTGTTCACGGCATTTTTGGAGGATTTGCCGTAATGTGAATATCTGGTCCGTCCGAATCTGTTTGCTTGTGGCGTTAGGCGGCGGAGTAGGATTCGGGACAACACTTTATAGGCGGCATTGAGGACAGTGATCGCTCGGTAGTTCTCACAGTCCAATTTGTCGCCCTTCTTGTAGATGGGGCATATTACCCCCTCCTTCCACTCCTCCGGTAGCTGTTCTATGTCCCAGATCCGCACTATCAATCGGTGTAGACAATCGGCCAACTTGTACGGGCCCATTTTGATGAGTTCAGCTGCGATGCTATCCTTCCCAGCCGACTTATTTCTATTCAGCTGGCGAATGGCTTCCTTAACACGTTCGTCGCCACGTCACCCATATTCGGCAGACGGGTGTAGTTCCTGGGGGGCCCCGTCATATCAAAAAGCAGGTGACGCTCTCTTACTTGGGTTTACCGCTCAGCTTCGCCACACGTTTCAAACATTGGAGTTCTCCCTCTTTGCTTTCTCTCTCTGAAAATTTCTTTGGGCCCGGCTAGCAAAACTACCAAAATGAGCGTGGCGACGAACGTGTTAACTTCACTCATCGTTGGGAGTGGCTCCTCTTCGTCGTTGGCTATGCCGGCGATGTACCTTCCCCCACCGTCTTGATCTCCTGCATGTGCGCCGTTCAGGTGTTCAACGAAGTGCTGCCTCCACCTTTTGATCACCTCACGATTGTCCGTCAGGATACCCCCGTCCTTATCCCGGCACATTTCGGCTTGCGGCACGAAGCCTTTGCGGGATGCGTTGATTTTCTGATAGAACTTTCGTGTTTCTTGGGAACGATGCAGCTGCTCCAGCTCCTCGAGCTCCTCCTCCTCCAGGCGGCGCCTTTTCTCCTGGAAAATTCGGACTCGCTGCCTCTTCCGCTGTCGGTGATTTTCCACATTTCGACGGGTGCCTCTTTGCACCACTGCCGCCCGCGCGGCATTCTCTTCGTCCATCACCCTCCTACACTCCTCGTCGAACCAGTCGTTCCGTCGAGTTCGCTCCACATAACCGATGACGTTCTCCGCAGCACTGTTGATGGCTGTTTTGATGGTATCCCAACAGTCCTCGAGAGGGGCTTCGTCAAGCTCGCCCTCTGCCGGCAGCGCTGCTTCGACCGTTTGCGCGTAGTCTGCCGCGACCTCAGGTTGCTTCAGTCGCGCGATATTTAACCGAGGCAGGCGCCGGTTTCGCGTGTTGTTCACTACGGAGAGTTTTGGGCGCATCTTCACCATCACCAGATAATGGTCAGACTCGATGTTGGCGCCCCGACAGGATCTGACGTCGATGATGTCCGAGAAGTGCCGGCTGTCGATCAAAACGTGGTCGATCTGTGATTGAGTTTGGTACGGTGATCTCCAGGTCTACTTGTGTGGGAGGCGGTGCTGGAAAAAGGTACTACGTACGGCCATTCGTTTGGAGGCGGCGAAATCTATCAGTCTCAGGCCGTTTTCATTGGTCAGCTGGTGCGCACTGAACCTTCCAATTGTCGGTTTGAATTCCTCCTCCTGGCCGACCTGAGCATTGAAATCCTGATGACGATCTTGATATCATGTTTTGGGCAACAGTCGTATTCACGTTCCAGCTGCGCGTAGAATTCGTCTTTGTCGTCACCGGTACTTCCGAGGTGAGGGCTGTGCACGTTGATGATGCTGATGTTGAAGAACCGGCTCTTGATTCTCAACCGGCACATTCGTGAGTTGATCGGCCACCACCCGATCACGCGCTTTTGCATCTTTCCCATCACTATAAAAGCTGTTCCAAGCTCGTGTGTGTTGCCGCAGCTCTGGTAGATGGCACGACCATCTGGGTACGTTCGTACCGTGGAGCCCTTCCAGCATACCTCCTGCAGCGCTACGATGTAGAATTTGCGGCTCTTCAATTCGTTGGAGAGCACGTGGGTACTGCCCACAAAATTTAGAGATCGGCAGTTCCATGTTCCAAGTTTCCAATCGCTAGTCCCTTTTCGTCGCGTGGGTCTTTGTCGATTTCCATCCGAAATTTGTTGTTTGTTGTTCGTTGCTTATGTTTTTTGTAGTCACAGGCTCGCAAGGCCCGCAGCTAACCCCACTATCTCGCAGGAGGACCGTCGTGATGTTGCTGTTTTGGGTCCCGAACACCACCAGGACGTTGTTGCACTCCCCACGCCGCCCCTGACATGGAGAACAGACGCGTACGAAGCCCCCTGACTCAATCTGCATGCGACCAAAGCATCCACCGGGGTTGGGTACCCGATCTCCGCTAAGGTTGCTCGCACCCCAGCTAGCACCACGGGGAGGTAGAGAATCGGAGTTGCAGACAAGAGGTGATATGACCACTACCCGAAGGTTGGGTGTATGGGGTCTCGAGTTGCACATTGTCTACCGTTCACTAGCCATCAAAATATATAAGTTTGTTGAATATGTCAAAGTCCTATCACTTCACTCTCTGGAGTTACAGTCAAAGTAAAATAAATCTCTTGAAAGTTCTTTAAACCTGACACGTTGAAGATTGGATAAAATGGTTCGCAGTCTTCGAAACAAAGTTGTACTAAGCCACGATCTACAATTGTCTCTCACATAATAATGGTTTTAGAAGTTGCTGAAGCCCTACAGAAAGCATTTAGTGAATTTTATTGGCAATTTTGGAAGGCTCGTCCATCGAAAAGTGCACGTTTTCACAACACCCCCTCTTTTGTGATTATTGTTGAGGATAAGCGGAACCATTTCCATTTGAAATAAGCGGGGGAATCGGCGGAACTAATATAGATTTGAACGATTGAAAATACACTTTTTATATAAAAATTACCTATTTTACTTATAGAAGAAACGTTGAAAACATTAAATTTATTTATAAAGTGTTGTAGTTTGTTTTTAAATATATTTTGTTTTATTAAAAGACATTAAAATTCGATTTTTCAAATAATTTAAGTTCCAAAACAATTAATGGAACTAATCTGTTAAATTTGGTAGAGCACTAAATTAGTATTTGATACCACATAAATGAATGATAGAACCGGTTTTTCCAGTACACAGTACACATGGTTCCGCTTATCCTCAACAATAAACACAAAAAAAGAGGTGTTGTGAAAATGTGCATTTTTCGATGGACGAGCCTTTCAAAATTGCCAATAAAATACACTAAATGCTTTCTGTAGGGCTTTAGCAACTTCTAAAACCATTATTATGTAAGAGACAATTGTAGATCGTGGCTTAGTACAACTTTGTTTCGAAGACAGCGAACCATTTTATCCTATCTTCAACGTGTCAGGTTTAAAAAACTGTTTTTTCAAGAGATTTATTTTGCTTTGACTGTAACTCCAGAGAGTGATGTGACAGGACTTTGACATATTTTACAAACTTATGTATTTTGATCAGATAAACAACTTTGTCGAAAACATCAAAGCCCTAATTTGAAAAACAGAAAAGATAGCATTTTTATCTCGCTATCGGTGGACCCCTCGGCAAAAATTTTGATGCTAGAATATGCTCCATGTTAAATTGATCAATGTTGCTCAAGACATCAAACGTCTTTCTCTTCATCCCTGGGCGCTATTAATTTCGTACAGCTAGATTGATGTTCTGCACCACTGTGCTATGATAGCTAAGGCTAAGACTGTGAAAACAAAGCTACGAGGGGTCGTTCAATGCTGTTTCGCGTGCAACGAAATAATTACTGTTGAAGTAATGTAGCAGTTTAATTGCTGGACCCTGTAGTATATGCGGAAGCAGATCCATCCTTTCGGAGGCGTATTTATAAGATGTGTTGCCATAACGGTGAAATTTCACGAACTTCCCATCTTAAAAACTTGATATCTCCGAAACGGCTCATATAGTTTTGAGTGAATGAGTGATTCTTATGTAAAATTTCACGTTGAATCCATTGGCACCATCAAATCAAAAATAAAAGTGGGGGCATTTTGAAATAATCGCAATTTATGTTTTAAAATGCAAAATTATCTAGTTTGGCAACACTGCCAAAATTTTTCTATCAACTCATTTGATAGCTTATAATATATTCTTTATAGGGATGGTCTTATCTTCTCTGTGACTTCTACCGTTTTTGAGATATTAAAAAAACAAAAACAGTTTTTTTGGCAAAAATTGCCAAATTTTCAAAAATGGGGGGGCTGCTATTTGAGGGAGGGTGGTCCGATTCCCCGAAAACTTTGGATTTTTTTATTAACGTTACAATAAGTCACCCTACTGATTTTGAGCAAAATCGAAGAGGGTCGTTGCATTGTCATGGTCACTTGGTATGGAATGACCCATTATATCTCCTTCGTTTGCTTGAATTGGTAGCAGTGATGTCGACCTTCCAGATTTTTTCTGGATCTTCCAGACTTTTGCCAGACATTTCTTTAGGTTTCCAGACTTCCAGACTTATGTCATTTCTTCCAGACATTTCCAGACTTTTGAGTTTCGACATGAATTTTCAGACAAAACAATTAAAATTCAAAATTTTCGTCGCAAAACGGCAGGAAATGATTCGAATTAGTAATTGCAGAGTGAGGAATGCCATGAAGATGCTAGTAAAACACGAAGTAAAGCATAAAACGCAGTATCGGCGACATTACCACAATAGTATCAGGCATGGATTGTGTATAGACTGTATGATTATGTGAAGTAATAAGTGTGATTCCCTAGATTGCAATATTTATTGCGGTCTGGCGATGTGGCTCAGCATAATTTATGCTTCAGCCACCTGGCTAGAATTAGATAAACTATTTCCCTCTGTCTGTTTCCTACGCTTGGGTTAGAATCATTGGTAATTTCCATCACGTTTGTTTGGTTTGATGCATAGAATGAAACCAAGAAGAACGATGGAAATTACCAATGCGTCGGGTGTTTATCTTTAACTTTGTTTATATTTATCTTTAACTTAGTTTATGCTTATCTTTAACTTAATTTATGATTCCGCGCCGGTCTCCCGGTGCATAGGGCCGTGAGAAAGTACCTCCACTGTTGACGATCCAGAGCCAGCGTCTTCATTTGGTATAAATAAAGTGGAACGAGGTTCCAAAAGAAGTAGTCTTAGTTCAGACATAACAGTGGACACTTCATTGAATCCGAAATATTCTACAATTGGTGGCAGCGGTGGGATGCGGTGAGAATTTGCCACTTGTGGTAAATTTCCTCACCGCAGACCCAGTTAAATAGTTTTTGAAAAAGGTGCTTAGATGTGCCAAAAGTTAAGTGACTCGTGTAATTATTGGCTTGGACATTTGATTGTATTTCAATCGTCTAAAATAAGTGAATTTTGGACTGAAGCCGCGTGAATCGGATAAGGCAGCGTGAATACTAATTCGTGAAAAGGAATTTATTGATACATCACATCAAGGACAATGTGCCGAAGTAAACATTCTAATGCGGATTGGAGACCTTCGTGTAGTTTAAAACGAAGGAACAGTTGCTAATAATGTGCTTAATCTATGATTTTGAGTCAAAACGCCAGTTCGGACAGGGAAGGATCGTTCCAATTTCGACGAAAAACTTACATTGTGTTTTCGCTGGACGGGTCCCATCAGTGACGGTGTGTGTTTACGAAAAGTTTCTCAAGTGCTTCATGTGTAACGTGGAAAGGCCATTGGCGCAGAGAAAAAAAATCGAAAGCGAAACCAACCAGCAGACGAAACTTGCGGAGATTGCGGCAGTGGCAATACAAACAGAAAATTGAAAAAATTTCTCTGAATTAATAACAGCCGAAAATAGACGACATCGAAGCAACGACGATAACGACGACGGCCAACGAAGAAGCAGCAACATGAGTAGTCGGTGTTGCTGGAAGAGGGAAAAAGGATCAGGATCCCCGTCGACAAGAAATCTACATCGGAGAAGTAGCAGTATGTTATCAGACGACAGACAACAGCTCTCGGATGTGTGCAGCAGCAGAAAAAAAAATGTATGAACTCTAAGAAGAAGCATGGGGGAAGCAAAAGGGGTGAGTAATAAAAAAAATCGTAAGCATGTGAAGTTAAAAATGATAAAAAGAATAACAAATTTCGGCGCTCGATGGTTTGACAAGAAGTTGCTAGAAGAGAGATTCGTTTAATAGCGTACGAATGCGGCGGAATCGATTACCAGGAGAGCAGGAGGAAAGAAAATCAGAAATTATTTAAAAAAATAAACACAGAAAATTGTATTGACTTTAGGGCTAATTCGCTACTATTGCTACATTTACCATTTAAACACAAACAAAATACACCATTGAAAATTATAACGAAAAAACGAGCAAACATAAAGGATATTGAAAACCGAGCATTGCAATGCTGCGAATAAATGCAGATCGAACGTTTAAACAAAAACTGCTTGAATGAAGATAATGATGACATAGGCTGGTATGATTGAAAATCAAGCGGAATTACATTTATTTGATGATTAATGATAGATTGTTGGATTTTGGTTCTTAAACATTTGTTGGATTTTGGTTAATGAACACGGGGAAACACAAGTTTTTAATTCGAACGCAATTTCCAGGGCCAATTTTTGTTTTTATAAAGGCCATAAAATATTTATCTTTGGAACTCGAAAAAAATAAAACATAAGCGGAATGATTTACCCAAAATAGAATAATTATAAAAAGAAAATAATAAAGTTGAGTGAATCCGATGCTTATCATAAGTCATCAAAAAGGGTCCTCAATTCTAATAGGCTAAAATGCCGGATAAATTCCAGCTAAAATGCTGATGACGGCATTGACCGTTTAATAATGGAAAAATATCCATTTCTTGTTCCCAGCAAAATAAATGCTGAAGACGGCACTGACCGTATTTAAAATACCTGCCATAAAAAGGTGGATGAAAAGAAGAGATTAAAGTTCAAAACGGAATTTCCGAGGATAATTCACGTTTTGATCTTAAAAAAAAAAATCTCCATAAAAATTTAAAAAACAAAAGGGTCTTGACACCGCACAATTTTATTTATTTTCAAAATGCCATAAGATAATATTTAATTTTTTTTACTGTCATATATCGGGTAAATTAATTTCCTTATGATCAAGATCATAAGAATTTTTGTATTTTCAACTTGAATATCATATTTCGACCAATGAGAGGCGCCAACTCATTGGAAGAATATGGTTTCAAAATTGCAATACAAAAGGAAATTAAATTTAATGCCTTGACGTGATTTAGTACTGCAGTTCTAGTCACAGATATATTGACGGAGCAGTAAGGAGTGAATTTTTATTTTTTTTTTAAGTTTTCAAATTTGTCATACTTTTGAAAACTTATTTTTGGAGGGTTGAGGAGGATGACCCTAATGTTGCTCGACATAAAAAACGTTTTTGAGATGAAAAAAAAAACATCAATTATTGAATGAGAAAACTTCAATTGTTGGCCAAGAAAAGAGCCAGATTTAAGAATAATTAAATGTCATAAAATAAAAAATTGTTGTCCGCAAGTGTTTAGGACCGTTAAGGGTGACACCTTCTGGCCCTTAACTGTAGGTATTATAAAAAAAAGCTAAGTTAGGATCGTTAAGGGTGACACCTTCTGGCCCTTAACCGTAGGAATTGTAAAAGTTTAGCTCAGGATGATCAAGGGTGACGCCTTCTGGCCCTTGATCATAAAAAAGGGGGTGAGTAATGTGGCTCAGCATAATTTATGCTTCAGCCACCTGGCTAGAATTAGATAAACTATTTCCCTCTGTCTGTTTCCTACGCTTGGGTTAGAATCATTGGTAATTTCCATCACGTTTGTTTGGTTTGATGCATAGAATGAAACCAAGAAGAACGATGGAAATTACCAATGCGTCGGGTGTTTATCTTTAACTTTGTTTATATTTATCTTTAACTTAGTTTATGCTTATCTTTAACTTAATTTATGATTCCGCGCCGGTCTCCCGGTGCATAGGGCCGTGAGAAAGTACCTCCACTGTTGACGATCCAGAGCCAGCGTCTTCATTTGGTATAAATAAAGTGGAACGAGGTTCCAAAAGAAGTAGTCTTAGTTCAGACATAACAGTGGACACTTCATTGAATCCGAAATATTCTACAGCGACCAAAAAAAGGTCATATCCTATAAAGTTCGCCATCCAGACTTTTCCACACTCTTCCAGACATTTTTTCAAAATCTTCCAGGCATTTCTGAAAAACAGTTGAGTGTTGACATCACTGATTGGTAGGTGAATGATTGTTTTTTTTTTCTTTTTTATTAATGAGGAATTTGCCTAAACTACCAAATAATTTCAAAACAAACACTGATTGCAATTAAATTTTCAAGAAAAACCTTAATTTTCTGCAAAGAATTCTACTAAATTTTTGCAACATTCCAAAATGGTTGGCTCTATTCGGTACATCCTTTTTAAACAACATTCGTGGCCCGACTTAAAAGTCGTTTTGGCGAGGGATGCACGGATGGATCATCCTGAAAGATGGAAACTTATTTAATTTTTGGCATTTCGGCGAGTTATGGAATACTAAGTAGAATTATCAGACAGAAATTAAAGCATTGATATCCTGGAAAGATCAAAGCTAGAGCGTTTTGGGTAGAAGAAATCGAATAAGAGTTTGAAAGTGTGAGCTAGGGCTTTTGTTTTGCGAACTGCTTTGGACTATTTGGACGATTAGAGGAACAATAGATGAGATCAATAAACCCATCGCCTTCCTTTCCCACATCGGAACACAGACGGGCCGAACACATGAGATTGCTTCGATCTTTCCACCTATCAATGCAATAATTTCTGTCTAATAATTCTATTTTGAATTTCATAGCTTGCCGAAATGCCAAAAATTAAATAATAATATAACCCAGTGCCGATTTTTTCGGATCAAAATTCGAAAAAAAAATAAAAATCACTAAAAGTCGTTCTAAAGACGTTCGTTTATCACTGTGTCTTTTAGAAACCCAAAAAAAAATCGGCATGATAAAATGATAAAAAAATTATTTGGACACTTTATTTTGCCCCTCACTATGTATGAAATATCGATATCTGAAAATCCGTTTGAACAAAATCTGTGTTTTGCAGACAACTTTTGCATCTGGCATCACAGAATGGGTTGTTCATTTTTCTTTTTCCTCATTCACTTCTGAAACCATCATAAATGATTGCGTTTGCCGGAGGGATTCTCCTACTTCCCCTTTTCCTTTAGCATATGTTCATTTTACACGTCAGTGTTGCTCTTTCCTCCTCCAACAATCGTAAGATTCTTATAGCTATCTCAGTCGTAAAGTGAACTTGCAGAATTCAGAGAGCATGTCTCAAAGTATAGTAAAGTATGCAACCAGTTTCGGTTCATTTGCTAGAGGGGTTCACAGATGCAAGATACATCATATTGGAAGCATCTTCACTTTAGACATTGAAGCACCCCTTGGTCAGCAACCTGTTGAATATCAATGAATTCCATCCACCTCTCCTCCCTCTCTCACCCACAATCATTCAACTGGTTTGGTATTGTTGGGTATTTTACCGTAATGAATTCATTCCGTACAACTCAGTGATTCGAACGATTTAGTCGTGTACGGACGTGTGCTTCGAGAGTGTTTCGGTAGTGATAGTTCTGATACCGGTGTTATTTTTGGGTTTACGGTGTGTGATCGGATTCCAGTTGTTTCCTCAGGTCATATCCGGAACGATCCCTTTTGGCAAGGTAATTAGTAGTTTATTACGGATTCCAAACCGTGGAAGTGCGCCTTCCACGCATTACCACTACAAATCGGCGGCCATTCGGAATTGCCTTGTGAGTGTTATGCAAATCCGATGTTGGCGCTACCGGCCAACTCATTCGATTGCCGTATTTCTTTTGGGCACGTAATCATTTACGATTTGTGGTGCTCGCTGTTTGAGTTGTCTCCGGTTCTAAATGAACCCCGAAAAACGTACGAGACGGCGAGGGGCGTACGAATCAACGTTGCTTATCGTTTTTTTTTGGTCGATGTTGTTGAACGGCCAATCCCGCTGCCTAACGTCGCTGCATTCCGTCATCTGTTTCCATTCGTTGCTGTGTGGAATTGTCGATAAGCCTTAGCTCAGAACTTCTCTTCCAATGACCTGTGTAGGTACCTACCAAATCGTCTACGTACTAAGAAACGTCTCGCTTGGTCAACTTGCTTGCCGGCCGAGAGGAACAACGTGGCACTGTTTGGGCGTCTGCGAAAACGATTCAGCCCACTCTTAGCCAGCAGACGCAAGCTTTTGATTTGGTACTGCACAAACATCTTCTGTTGCTGCTAAACCGGAACACGAATTCATACATATGTGTATACTTATCCAATATAATCTGAAAAACCAACTTGGTGCCGTAGCAGGGCAGTGCGAGCGAGACGGTTAATGTTGTTGTGCATGCCTGCCTTGGGTTGTTGTGTTCAATTTTTATTTTTAGAGTTAAAAAATGTTACAATTATCTTGAAGAATATTTGATAGACAATTGAACAAACAGCTTTAAAGCTTAATATAATTTTGGCACTGATGGATGTGACAAACTCTGAATAAAGCTCTCATATCAGCTGTTATGATTGTTCAGTGGTAGATTGTTGATCCCATTGAACAATCAAACGATACAGAGTCGAGATATTTTAAGTGCTAGCAGGAGCAATAAAAGCAAACTTTAGTGAATTTTTCTAACTGTTTATTCTACCACGTGTTTTTGTCCTGTGTTGTCCTTAGTATTTTGCAACTTGAACTCTTTTAATTTCGCCACTTATTTATCTATTTATTCGTTTTGTCGCATTTTTTCTCGTTTATAATATAAAATTGATAAAAGTCAAATTGGTTTTAATTAAAGTTTTTGATTATGAGGTATCCAAACAAGTTTTGTTTCTTTTTTAATCTTTTGTAGCTGTATTTTATTTTGGTCTGACAAACATGGACGGTGATGATGAAGTAATTTGTTCTGACTGCAAAAACAACCTTGACAAAATCATCACATGTTTATATTGTTTTAAAAGTTTCCATTTGCGTTGTAAAAATTTGATTGGCAGTGCAGCTAGAAAAATGAAGGCACAATAAAACTTTTGCGATCCGAATTGCGCGTGCATTTATGCCAAAATAATATCGTTGCGTAAAGATCATGACACAATTATAGAAAGCATAAACATGAAAATAGAGGAGACTGTTCACAATGTTGTTTCCAATGAGATGAACTCTATTAAAACGGATATGAGATCAGTTACTTCTGCAATAGAGGCGTCACAGGAGTTTTTATCTTCGAAATTTGACGAAATTCAGACAGACTTCGAAGATTTAAAATCCCGTAATGATGCTCTAGAAACAGAAGTATCTGGTCTCAAATCTAAACATTCCAAACTTACGGATCAAGTTCAAAAGTTGGAAATTAACCTTGACCGTTTTAACAAAGAAGCTATTTCAAAAAATATGATGATTTTTGGAGTGCCTTTTAAAAGTGGCGAGAACACTCTAGATTTGGTCCGTAAAATTTGTGGGTCGTTCGGCTATGAATTAAAAATTGAGCACATTGAAAACGCTGTCAGATTATTTTCTTCTAATAAACCAAACGATCATTTCCCACCCATCAAAGTATTTTTAAAAGATACAATTATTAAGGAAGAAATTTTTAGCAAGAAACGAAGTTTTGGAAAACTTGCTTCTACCTTAGTTGATTCTTCATTCCTTGGAAACGGAAAACCATTGAACGTCACAGTTAGAGATGAGCTTACACCACTTTCTATGGAAATTTTAAATGAACTACGCGAGTACCAAGATATTAGTTAGGGAGTTAAATATATTTGGCCTGGTAGGGGTGGTGCCATTTTTATTAAACAAACAGACATTTCTAAACCTGAGATTATAAAAACAAAACAAGTCGTTTTAAACTCAGGACAACTTAAAGCTTAGTTTAAAAAAAATTGTCCATCTGTGTTTACTAACCATGAATTTACCACATGTTGAAAGTCAGGTTAAGCAGTTCATGAATTAAAATCTAGATAAAATCAAGCTACTGTATGATTTCAACTTAAATGTTATAAAAATTGATATTTTGTACCGATGTTATTAAAACGGTTTTGTTATGTTGTTAGGTAAAAATAAACATGTTCGTCGCCATGGGACCCATAAACGGGTGACATTCTCTTACTCAAGGAAGCCGCACAGTTTCGTCACGCGCTGGAGTTCTAGGAACCACTCATTATCACATCGAATTTTAGTTCCCGGTAGAGCAACCTATAGGTATGGCCATGTTACATCGTGTTTAGCTATCAACCTGAAGGGTCGCGGGTCGAAACTGATAACACGACAATTTTGTTCACAAGGTTTTTTTGATTGCTGGAGTTAGTACTACAAGATGCTAGCTATGAATTTCTTGAAAAATGTACGCCTTAGTGTTGAGTTTGAATCAGATCTTTTCTAAGAAACATGAAGCTTCACTTTGTGTGTTCGTTCAGAAAAAAAGGACTGCTGGTGGTGACCGCTCATTGGATGATTACTTGTGAGCTGAACACAAAGCCGTTCGAATTTGTAAAGGAACTTCAAAGAAATTAGATTAGCTTCAGCCCATTGATCGAGCTTATCAAGCTGTGATTGACCTGTTTTACGAGACTTTTGGTTGCTTTAGTAATTTATTTATTTAAGGATATATCGGCTGAAAATTCTTGATTTTTGGGATGCTTGGGCAAAAGGCTTGTAGTGGGCGAAAAACACATGCGAAATAAACATGGAGTGTATCGATAGAAAATCCAGCAGTCGACCGATGGAACTCAACATGTTCGTATGAAGCGTTCACGGTGGTGAAAATGGCTAACGCGCCGTTGTACAGAAGCGATAGAAAGTAAATCACAAACTTTTTGGGGCTTTTCTCTTTTATAAGGAAATACGTATCTTCTTAAATAACTTTCCAAGAGGAATAATTTTGCAGTTCCTATAGTATAATTTTTTTAGAAAAAAAAAAGAAATCTCCTTTTTTCATATTTAAAGGACAAACACGAAATTATTGCTACCCTGAAAATGCAAGCCATTTTTCTTATAATGTTTAAAATCAAACCAAAATTTTAGGGTACTTTACTTCAAAAATCAAAAGAAAAGTTAAACGATGGAGACTTGAGAGTAAAATTAAATTGAACGCATATTTGCTTGATACTCTCTATCAGAGTCTTCACACTGTCATCCAATCCAGCAGCAGTTTCTCAGTTTTTTTTTTTTTTCATTTTCTTAACATGTCGTCTTTGACTGTTTATTTGTTCTTCCGAAGTTCCCGCTTCATTATTGCCCAGTACTGCTTCACCGGGCACAGCTCCGCACAGTTTGGCGGATTCATGTATTTTGGAACAAAATGGACAGAATTGGCCTCATACCACTCCAGGACATTTTTCGAATAGAGGCATGATGCCAAATCTGGCCAAAATAGCGGAGCTTTGTCATGCTGCTTCAACAACGACAAAAGGCGCTTCTCGAGGCACTCAGATTTGTAGATCTCGTCATTTACTGTGCCCTTTGTCACGAAAGGCTCACTCCTCAGTCCGCAAGAGCAGATGGCCTGCCAAACGTGGCATGTGGAAGCGAACTTCGAAATTTTCTTCTTCTTTAGTTTGTCGTCCACATCGAACTCTTTTGGTGCTTTATTATTATGCTGTTTTAATATACCTTCCGTATACATTATAGAATGGTCGTATGAAAGTTAAAAAAAACAGCATTTACCTACCCAAGTGGAGGCAATATACACACATAAATTTCATTTCTTTCTAAAGTGATGAAAACTACACCAATTGTTATCTGACACCTAATTCGTATCTATCTGGAGAATGCAAGAGAGCGCAAGATTTTGCTCTCATAGCTTTCAAATAGTTGCCAGCGACAATGTTTTCCAGTTCACTAATTGGTCAATATAACTCAATTCTCATCTGATTTTTAGCAATCTTGATGTACCGTAAACTGGGGGGAACTTTGATCAGCTGGGTAGCTTTGATCAACATGAAATTTTTGCAGATAATCATCAATATCTAAGTATAAAGTTGAGATATCTGAAAACTGATTACTACGTTTGAAAGCCTGTAAATTTAGTTACAAATAAACTATATTTGGTATTCATAAGAAGATTTTTTATATTACCTAAAATGTAATATTAAAATGTTTAAGTATCTGGTTTTTTGAAGGCTCACAAACAAACATCTCTCCTGATCAAATTTGACCATTTAGAGGCAAATGGGTTGTTTTATGTGAAAATTGAACTATTTTCTTTGTTAAGGTTAAGTTTAAGTGTTATTTTTATGGTCATTTGATGATCAGGAGTTGGCCATGAGTGAAAATAATGGTCGGTCGTGTTTTTGACAGCTCCGCGAAAATTGCCTCGGAAGTTTTTGTTTAGCATCGAAAAACGTAAAACCAAATCAAAGGATCAATCCGGATATGAAGATTTTAAAATATTCTCAAGAAGTGTACTTAATTTGAATTATTTGGACCACGGCACTGCGACATTTTATGGAACTGGCTCCCAGCACACGAAGCGTCTTCTAATCGATCAACAAAAAAGCCTCAAGAAATGGACTAGATAGGCCCACATCGTCAACAATTGATCTGGTTACCCCGGTTTGGTGAGCTCGTTCCATTCTTTTTGATATAATTTTTGCATTCTTTAAACATTATTTTAAATTATCATCAACCTCAACATTGAATTTAAAACGGAGTCCAATTACTCCAAAATTCAAATTTTTGGTTTGATATAAAAATGGTGAAAATATCTTAAAATGTAATTTTGATAGGGAAACATAAACGTCAACTAGACTTTATACTTGACGTGATCTGCAAAGTTCGAGAATTGAATTTCTTAGGTCAGGATCTAAGAAAAGGTTTGAGTCGGCTTTGCTGTTCGACTTTTTCATTTGTTAACCATAACAATTATCCATTAAGAAAAAGATTCTCATCAGATCAAACATAGAAAACTGAAATTTGCCTGAAAAATATCTTCTCAATGTGACAAAAGTTGAAAACATATGACGATTAGATGCTTAAGACACGAAATCAGTAATTAAGTAATAAAAAATTCAGATAAAGAATCCAAATAAGTTAAGTACCTTGAAAATGATATCGAGTTCTCAATACTTAGAAAAATCATGAAACTGAAGGAACAACACAAGGCTTGAAACTCTCAATGAATTTATTCTCTGTTTTAGAATCTATAAGAACACATAATTATAAAAATAGGAATATTAATTTCGCATCAATTATACTTATAGTTACTTATTTACCTGATTTTACCTGGATGATGTCCGGTTAAAATTCTGTAGATTTAATTTATTTATATTAACATGAAGCTTTCTATTAAAAATTTTCACTTGGCAGGATTTTATTATATATTACAATTTGATTCTATAAAGAAGTTATTATTTCTGTTTTCATGCATTACATCGTAGGCGATTTGAAAAAAAAAGTAATGAGCAAATCATGATATTATCTAGGGATTATGAACATTATTACACTGCAAAAACAACAATATTTTTGTTAAAAAAAATTCATTATTCAAAAATTTATTGCAAATAATAGCAATGAGTTCTAATATGTTAAAGATTCGTTTAAACAAATCTTTAGTTAAAAGAAAAGCAGGGGTTTATATGTTTTTATTGATAAAATATAAAAAAAAGTGTTCGTGCGTTCTACATAAACAGTAGGAGTACAGGAATATATGAGGTTTATTCTTCAAGATCACAACACAGTCAAAAGTGTCTCCAGATCATATCCTTTTACTCAATCTCCCAAACAAAATTATTTGCTAGGATGCAGAGGTGACCTCGGTCCTAATGCACAATTTTTTATTCTTTCATCCCTTTCTCTTTTTTCGTACCTATCTATTGACTACTAGGACGTGGCCGGCGCCGGTATTGATGTTAAAAGTGAGAGCATCAGGTTTGGACATTGTGAATGTGTTGTCAATCCCAGACACCATTCTTTTGACCTCTATTCAAAATTGATGGCCTCGGTCAATCACGGAGTAGCAACCATTGGCGATGTGGAATTCATTCTACTGAGCCACGCCTGCGATTATGGAGTTCGAAATGCGTTGATATTGTTTCAATAAAAAGAAATGTTAAATGTCAATATAACAAGCTTAAAACTGTTACAAAAATTAAGCATTTTCGGGTTCCATAGTTTAAAGGTGGATGTGAGTAGTCAATCAAGCTAAGCTAAGATATTTTTATGGTCATTTGATGATCAGGTTTGGATATTGAAAAAAAAACGGTCATTTTCCTTGAAAAAGCTCGTATAGAAAAAATGACTAAAAACCCTATCAAATGGTTAAGTTCAAAGAAAGAAAGTAAATGGGAACAGAGCGAGGACTTCACGAGGGAATTTCATGAAAGTTAAATTTCATTTGTTTTTGAGGAAAAAAAAATATTTAGAAGTGTTTATAATTTTTGTCCCTAAATGTATGCAGCAACAATGTCCATCTTTTGAGTAAATTTGTTTTTGAAAAAAAAAACGTTGATAAATTCAATTGAGTCCAAACAAAAATTACTGTTATCAATGTCTTGAGCCTTCTGTGCTAAATGGCATCCAAACAATAAATTTTAAGTTGTTGAGGTACGTAAAAACCATAGTGATCAAAGTTACCCTGAAACTCGAGATCGGTTTTGTAACAAACAATTAATTATAAACACAAATGTCGTTTGAATTTACTGCAATCAATGATCATGTTTAATACTCCTTACCTCAGTAAGTGTTTTAAAGCTTTTAGGTATAACGAATAAGCAACCCCTTCCAAAATATTCAAGAATGAATGAAAAAAGTGATCAAAGTTCCCCCAGTTTACGGTACTGCTGGTTGCAGAGAGAACATGACGATGATTTTCTCACTTAAAGCTCGCGCGGGAGCAAAATCATTTTCAAATCTACAAACATGACGGACTTTCTATCATATCCGATTGAAACTGACTTCAGACAACATTTTATACGATCTTTTCACTATGCAGTTGGAATTGCGATTTGCAACACCATTGTAAACGACTTTAGTAATCATTCTTATACAATTTCATGTCTTTTTAAGTGTCTGAACACGAAGCAATGATGTATCTCACATATTTAAGATGTTTTCTGTGGTTAGATAAGCGCCCCTCTAAAGGTAGCCATTATGCCCTTAATTCACCTACAGTGGCCAAAAGGTTGAAAGTCAAAATATCTAGTCCAATAAAACAAGGTACTTTCTGGAAATAACATTTGGGTTAGTGGCATTGGGGTATCAGTAAATTTCTTGGTGCTGCTCTTGTACCCCTTTGGCTCCAAACAAAATGTGACTTTCAGTTAGCAGTGTTTTTTCAACGACAACAAAACATAAGAAAATAGTGAAACAAAATTATGATTGAAATAGCATAGGGGAGAATGAGGATACTTGATTCCTTAGCTATATCTCGAAACTGGAATGTCTTACAAAGATCAAATGTTCTAGAAAAATGTGCCAAAATGAGCAAAATAACAATGCTTGCAGTTTAAAATTTTTTTAACAAAATAGTTTTTTGAGTAATTGAACTTTTTTTGATAAATTTCACAAAATGTAACATGAAGATCTTTTTTCATCACTTTAAAATGTTCCTTACATGGGAAAATTATGAAAAAAATATTTGTTCCAATGTATCAATCGTTCGAACGTAAAATGAACTTCATAATGCCATATTTTCAAAGCAACGGAAAACTCTCAACTTTTTTCAGGAAAAGTTTTCTAAAATGTTGATTATGGGTACAATTGATCCCCCTTCCAAACGGTATATTCTTCTTCTGAATTGATCGTTATGATTGCTGATTACGAAATTACTAATATTTATCCAAAAACTAATATTTATCAAACAATTGTCTGAAGAAAAGAGCAAAAATAATTATTTTTTTCTAAATTATAAAAAATAGCGCCTTTGAGTATGCAATGTTATTAGCGTTAGGGCAAAGTTATAGAATATTCTTCTTATGTCTGCTATAAATTGTGAAATGAGAACAAACATGACCGAAATAGTCAATTAACATTCTATCTTGGGGTTTTGTTTGATTTTTATGCAAGGATAAGGGCTTCCTGAATAAAAGATCAAGTCTCCTTCAATAGGGGATTAAGTCTCCCCTACCTTCAGAAAAATCACAATTTTTTTACTCCCACGAAAATGCTTCTAGTTCTTCAACGGGTTCAAGTATCGTTCTAATTTTTGGAGCATAGAAACTTGAAGTTACAAGCTGTCAGAAAATGTCAAAGACGGCGAGTTGCTAAATTTTTCCAAAAAGATATGGTGAAAATAAGAAAAGGGGATCAAGTATCCCCACTCTCCCCTATACGAAGTTTGGGCAGTGAGTGAGAAGAGGGGAAACCTCAAATTGCATTATTTAAAAAATATATATATACCTGGAAAATAAATTGCTGTAAAAAGTCATTTAAATCATTTTCAAAATAGAAAAACTATTGCCCAAATAACTACTAAGTTATTTAAATAAAAATAAAGACTTAAAAATGTTTTAAAATTAATCCAGCCACTTGACCAGCACTGTACCCAAGCATCCCAAAACCTGATGGAGACGGTACCATGTCTTCGTTATTTCAGACCCCAAATGGATGAATTGGAACCACCAGTTTAGCTCTCTTTCAGCAGTGCGGGCCAGATCATAATATACGGATAGGTAGTAGCTAGTTTGCCTGACTAGGAACACTATCTAGCGCCCCTAGTCGTCGATTCCAGCCCAGACGGCAGCTTCATATTTGCGAAAGCACACGAAAAGTCACGACGACGACGACGACGACGGGAAAGGCAGAAGAAAGTTTCATCGTTGGAACCTAGGAGTAGGCCATCATCATCCGTTGTCGTCGTTGCTTTCGATGAGCCCGCGTGTTGGTTAGTTATTCATTCATTCAGTGGGTTCAGTCTTTCACGTTAAGTCATCGCGGACGGTCGTCAAATCGTGGCGGGTGCGCTAAGTTCGGAAAAATCGAAGTTCGGGCTCCAAAAAAAATTAAGTGGGTCTTTAATCTACTAGTGAAAACTTTGTGGATTACCTTTCATTAGTGGGCTAGTGTTGTTGCTATCATTCAAATCGGTACCTGGAAGCTAGCAACGATTTTGCTAAGTGACATATCTTAACGGAAGGTTAGTATTGGGAGTCCGATTCATCTGGTGATTGCAACTTTCGAGAGAAATTGTCCAAATTCGGATAGCTGCAGGTGATGTGACTTGTGGAGCTGAGCCGAGGAAGTGATTGCAAATATAAAGTGCAGAAACCAGTTTTCGAATAACAACCTTACTCATGCCGCCGGTTTCCAGTTCGGCGGGTCTCTGAGCTGATCGTTGGCTCTTTGGGACCTTTCTTTCGAGGAGAAACATCATCGTCACACTTATTTTGCAAAGTTAATGATTGCGTAATTCGCAGGTCTTTGTTTTTTATTTTTTCGAACTAAAAAAACATGAATCGAAGAATATTTTTATTTTCAATGTTCTAAATCTGAATATTTGTTTACTCAACTAAACTACATGATCAAATCTTTATTCTTCTATTAGCGTATTATAGATGGTGGAGAATAAATGTTAGTCACCTTCGGCACACAAATATTTTTGATAAAAAAAAATTACATAAATCTGATTTTCATTTCTTCACAATGTTGGCGTCTAAAAAGCCATCGAAAATTTTCATTTGCATGGACTTACATGATTTAAGGCGATGAATAAACTAGTTGAAATAAATTCTATTTTATTCGATCATTTTTATTGACAGGTTTTTTTAATGTTTAATTTAAATGATCAATACAAGTTGTGAGAAATTCAAGGGTAAGTCAAAGAAATCAAAATTTCAACATTGGAATAAACTTGTGAAGCTTCTGACAATTTATAATTTAATCTCAACAAGTTAGATGCAATCAAAAGATAAAGAAACTGAACAACTTTAAACTATTTCGAACTTTTTTCATTTATCAGTTCAATTTGAGAAAATGGATGTAACAATTCGGAAATCTTTAGTAATACTTTCAACAATTCAATATTTTAGAAGTTCTGCAGAACACCGCCTTTCCTAGCTTCGGTTATCTGAGCATCCGTGGTATCAGAACTTCCATTTTCATACAAAATAAAAGGTAAATTTTATTTTATCATTACGATAGACTGTAATGCTATTTCATCGTCAAATTACCAGCATTGAGTTGGTCTATTTATTTCGTGTATTCTGAGGTTTTACTTCACCGAGGTTTAGCTACCCCCGACAACCGACAAGCGGAGTTTTACTGTATGGAGATCTATCAAATTTTTTCATAAAGTTCAAGTACCTACTCTTAATTTATTTTTTTTAAGGCTAGTTCTAATTGATCGCTCTAGAGTGTCATAGATTTTAAATTTAATTTTTTAATAATTCTAGTGCACTGAATATTTCCAATTTGTTGGTGATAAGTAAAATAAACATTACTTTAAGGCTGAGCAAATTTTCACTTCTTGTTTTTCACAGCAGGTTAAGCCAGAATAAGTTTAAGCTTCTGGTTACTTTTCTCAATCCTTGAATGGTTATCGAAGTCACCAGATAGTAACCAGCAATGTATAATCAATGTTCATTAATGTTTCCTAAATGACTTCTCGTAGCTCCATTTCGCAGGCATCTCTGAGCGGGCACTCGAAACATCACTGGCTGCTTTCTACTTCTGCTAGTGTTAAAATTAGTATCTGAAAAGGAAATTATGGAGTGAGTTGCAAATGGAACAAAGCGAAAGTATAAAATTGACAAACATGCAAAATGACATTAGAGCCAAATATGTAATACAGAATGTCGTATCTGCATAAGACCGCTGCAAGCTTTGTATAAAAATTTCAAATTTTTAAATTTTCATACCTCCCACAACTTTTTGTTGTTGTTTTTGCTGCCATAAATAGCAATAAAAATTTTGGAAGTGATCCATCCAGCCCTGAGAAAACAAATTTTGTCATTCAAAATTCGCCAGAGTTGTACTGAATATTCTAAAAAAAATATAACTTTGGTTGAAAAATATTCCTTGATTCTTGCAGTGCAATTCAAGTGAAAAAAGTACAAACTAATTTGTACCTAAGAAAAATTTGGATGTTATACAATTTTTTTTACAAAATACTTGTCTATTTGAAAGCTGTGTAACCATAGTAAGAGAATGAAAAATCTCAGAAAACTGCTTTGCATAGCCAGGGAATTTATTGATAGGTATATATAACCTTTGGAAAATCATTTCATGAATTTATTAAAAGCTCTAGCAAGCAAAGTCTTCTGTTTTTAAATACTTTTAAATTGATTCAAATTTTTTATTTGAAAATGGATATAACTTTTTTCATGAAATCCTTAGCTGATAGTCAAAAATTGAAGATTAAAAATAATCAAAACCAAAAATCAAAGACAAACTTTATTTCAAGCTTTTTAAAATTTTCTGGATGATTTAATGTGCAAAAATTTCTTTTGAATTACAAATTTTTATTCAAAATCGGAATGCGTTGCGCTAACTCAGAAACCAACAAAATCATCTGAAATTTTACACTGATGCTTGGTGACGCACAATGCATCCAAAAATTATATGAAAGCAAAAAGTCATGTTTTCAGCGGTGTAATCTGCATGTTTTCTCGAAAAACTTAATTTATGCATGTTTCGTACACATAAGCATATTTCTCACTTGTTTTTGTATCGCATATTTAAATTGCAGGTAATGCTGAGCAATTCTTAAAAAAGTAGAATTAATATCGTGATGCGAAACTTTAACATCAATTTTCTGGAAACACGTCAGATGGCTCATACGACCAAATCAAAACAAATTCTCGATATAGTGCTTTTTTAACCACTATAGTTTGTAAACAATCTAGAAAAACAATAATTTGGACCAGAAAATTTCGGACAAAATTAGACCTTGCTTGTATCAGTTGAAAATACTCCACTTTCCGACGTGTGCATTGGCTAAAGCAGCCTTCTATCAATTTTCGAAAAAATAACCACACATGGTAAATCTCATTTGATTTAAAATTTTCAGGTCCAAACATGCTTTTTTCTGAAATATTTGAAACTGAAGGGGATTTAAAAAAATCAAAAAAATTACACAAGTGACAAGATAAGTCTCATTTGGTTCAAAATTGTAAAGTCCGAACAAACGTTTTTCACAACAAATTGAAAAATATAGGAGAATTGAGGGTAAAATGCAGAAAATAAATCAAATTTAATTTAAAAAAATAGTAATTGGGTTCGGCAACACTGGAAATAAATAAAATAAATCAAATTTCTATGGCATCATTTGTTATTTTGGCACAATTTGGTAAAACAAACAAAACAAAGTTAGTCATTGATCTTTTCTTGTAAGTGACAGGCATGTCTGAGTGAATCTCTGAATTGAGATTCATAAGAATCATAAAATCACGAAAATGGCGTGGTTGGTAGAATAAGGACAGAGAGCGCAGATTGTCAAGGCTGCTGCTACGAACAAAATTGTTTCTAATTCGGCCTCTTAAAAAAGACGGATTGGCTTAGAAAGCACAGCTTTGAAGGCTGCTGCCGATTGTTTGTTCTAATTTTATCACCCGGGAGATAAAGACGAAAATGGCTTAGGAAGCGCAAATTTTTGAGGTTGCTGGTGCTGATTGTTTATTATTATTTGGCCATTCGAGGGAAAAAGACGGAATTGGCTTAGGAAGCTCAGATTTTTAAAACAGCTCCTGTTAATTGTTTGCTTTGATTCGGCCCTTCGGTGGAAAAAGAAGACGGAATTGGCCTAGGAAGTACAGACTTTTAAGGCTACTGCTGCTGATTGTTTGCTTTAATTTGGCCTTCCGGTGGAAAAAGTCGGAACTGGCTTACGAAGCGCTGATTTTTAAGGCAGCTTCTGCTGATTTTTTTCTTCCATTAAGCCCTTCGATGAAAAAAAAAAACGGAATTGGTCAAGGAAGTGCAGATTTTTAAGGCACCTGATGCTGATTTTTTGGCGTTTTGGTTTTGTATTGATTTGGCGTTTCGGTGGAAATTGACGGAGAAGCACAGTTTGGGAAAGTTGTTGCTAACAAAGTTTTTGGATTGTCCCGGCTCTGGTAAACGAATATAGAGCGACAGGAAAAGCACAGATTGGGAAGGCTTTTGTGAAGAATAATTTCGGATTGGATTAAGAATATGCTGACAATAAATAAAATTTTAAGATTTAGAAAGCTTTTGTTAGGAAAGGGATGTAGAATTTGTATCAGGGATATTTCAAAAATAAAATTTTGTATTTGTGAAAAATAAAAGTCTGTGAATAAAAGATTCTATTAACAAAAAAGTTGAGAAAAAAATGTAGGAATGAGATGAAGGATAGCAGAAATTGAATAATGCTGAATATGGAATAAAAATATAAAATATTTGGTAGATATAATTTTGTTTTGGAGAAAAAAAAGTGGATAAAATGAAGGATATGCAGAAAATGAATCAAATTTAATAAAATACATTAAATAATAATAATTGTATCCGGCATCACTTTAAATAAACAAAATAAAATAAACACTAGGCAAAACTAGCTAAACAAAGTTAGTCATTGTTCTATTCTTGTGAGTGACAGACGTGCTTGAGTGAATCTCTGAATTGGGATTTCAAAACAATTTTTTAACAATTTTTCATTCGAATACCCAACTAGAATTCAGAGGCTTCAAAAGGGCTTATCTTGTTAAGGGTGTCCTAAAAAATATTACCTTGTTGACTGATTCTTTCTCAAGTTTCAGACAATAAACTTTAAACCATTTGTAATCTTTTGGTATTTTTTCTTTATTTTAGTTCAATACCATATTCGTACAATCATACATAAGGCCCAAATATTTCTACAAATTATTGCGCAACATCTGATATCAACTACTTTTATATAGAAACCTACTTTTTCGTCATTTCTTCCTAAAAATAAACCTCTTTGGGACGCTCACTGAATGCCTGCTTCGAAATAACACAATATTTTTCAATGGGTCTTAATCATAGTGCTTTGGAAGAATTTTTGATACAAAAGTGACTTTTTTAGGCTTAATATCACTTTAGGATGCCCTTTGAACAGAGGATCGAATAAAACTAAGATCACCCTTGAACTTTCAACTGTCCAAAGAATGCAAATCCAGCTAGAAGTAATTTTTACAGTGAATCGAGTTTTTGTTAAAAAACATACATCGTTATAGGACCATTCCGAATTTAACTTACATTTTACAATGCACCCAAACACGAACAAAAACAAAGATTTCATAAATGGTATTTGCGATGCAAATCGATACAGTAGTTTTGCAGATGGAGCCAAATCTGTAAATCGTTTTTTTTTTTTTTGCAAAACTAAGAAGTTTGCTAAAATTTCAAAAGCAGTCATACGTTTTAAATTATGTAAAAATTATATTTATGTCAAGTTTTATCAATAATCTAACGGAAAATCATTCTAATTAGTCTGAAAAATGTGGTACGATGATTTTTATTCGAGGCCCTTGGTGCCGAAAGGATATAAGTAATATCTAAGTGACTTTTGGTTTTAATTTTGCCGAAATTTGTATTTTTTAAAACATTGAAGTATGTCCATCAAATTAAAAAATAATAAAAAATTATTATTCTGACCAGTTTTCAAACTTCTGAAGTTACTTTTCGACATATTTTTTCACAACTATCCTACCGCACTTGTGGTTGCATGTGAAATTTATCTGACGCCATGTACCTGTTGCATAACCAACCGCAGATTCGCATGCTGCAGCTACAGTTTGCTTAACTCTCTAGATACTATCAGCCCGATTGCATTCATAAGTCTGAAGTGGGTACCGCATCCAAACACATGGTCAACAAGCCCAACCGAGGCTGAAAGAGGATCGCTTAACGCTGGTTCACGATTTAGCGCTTTCCCAAAAGCACAGAAAACTAACCCCCCTCGATGATGGCGGCCGGTGACGGCCTCTAGAAAATCTTCATTATGCTAACCGTTCGCGAAGAAACACTTTGGGAGACCCACTTTCTAAAAGTCATCCAAACAACTTCACAAATCCTGTCCACATGTTCACAGACGAGGCCGCCTATTGGATTTTTTTTTATATTTTACTTGTTTTTTTATCTGTATCAAAATCATCACTTTTTCTGGTTACCTATTTTTAAATTTCTCAACAGCCATAGTGATTATCGATAAACCGAGAAACACCGTGAGGACTACTCCCATTTTTGTATCCAACCATAATTTTGTTTCCAAAGATGATTATTTTGGTAATTTCTTCTGTTTATTTTTTAATTGAGATGCAGAAATGAACTTGATACAAATGTTCAAACTTTACAAACTGGCGCAAGAAGCACAAACTCCATAGTAACCAGTTCCAGTGACATTGAGTTCAGTGACTTTACAATTTTACCATATCACAAAAATCTTAGAAACGGCACGGTGCTGTGAATGGAATTTGCGAACTAGCTTTTCCACTTAGCTACCTTTGGCTTAAGATCTAGGCCTAGCTACCTTGCCTTGACTGCAATGTTTCCTCTACCTCTACCATATGCTTAGAGGTTCGGTGCGAGTAAGTTCAATTCTTAGGTTAGCGTTTTGCAGCCAAGATTTTTTGTAACGAAATGAATTTGCGGCTTTATCGGTGAGGGTTAAAGAGTTGAAATGAAAGACGGATAGAAGATCAGAAGAAAATTCTAAGGTGGTGAAAAGAGCGAAGAGCATTTGAAATAGAAGCTTGACCACATGCTAAATTCTTTGCCCCGCATCAATTAACTGTATTGAAGAAGTAGTACCCAATAGAGAAGGCACTACATTTTTCGATACAGTTAATTATGGATGGTTCGACCGCCATGTGAGTGTGCACATGTGCTGAACGGACGGCAAGATCTATCCGTCTTTCATTTCAACTCTTTAACCCTCACCGATAAAGCCGCAAATTCATTTCATAAAACAAATTCACGGTGATTTCTCCTCTTAATTTTTTTTTTTAACGGATGATTACACTAACAATACATTATGTTGCAGTACCTCTAATCTAATCTTATTTTAATGTTAAGCTACAATTCAAATAGATTTCACAGTTGAACGGCCTTATTGATAATCATTGCCAAATTATGTGGAAAATTGTGCAATCACAAAGAGATTACACCTAAATTCTGATTATTTTCAAACTCACTGAACGAACAGAATAACACTAACCGACTAACCTTGAAAAAACCACAATCTCTTCAAAAAGGTACAATGCTTGCTCTAATCAGAACCACCATTAATTATTCCTGCTGTGCCTCTTCTTCTCAATTGCAGATGATTTCCAAAGTGCTAGTCCTGTCCTGCCTGGTGGCGGTATCGATATGCGCCGATTCAAAGCTGAAGGTCGACGTGGTCAGCGTACCTGAAGTTTGCAGCACCAAGAGCAAATCCGGGGACATGCTGACGATGCACTACACCGGCAAACTGACCGATGGAACCAAGTTCGATTCAAGGTAAGACGGGGGAAAACGCTAGAATGAGGAGCATGGGGAAGAGAATTTTTAGGCGTTACAAAGTATATTTAAGTATTGATTGCCGATGCAAATCTCACTGAATATCTCCTAGCAGCGGTCATTTATGGGGGTCAAGCAGAGGGGTCACTTGATTTACAACCGTCAATGCTGCAATCGTGGAGTGGGGATTTTAACGTGGCCAACATTTGTTTGGGAATCACACACAAATCGATTGTGGAACTAATGCTCCACATTTTGGCACCTGCCATTAGCGATTTTTTGCTTCCATTGATTTGGCCGTGCGTAGCACTTGTTGAGTTCCCGAGGTTATCAGCTTCTGATATCTCCCCCTAGGTCATGCAACTTCGTTGCAGTTGCTCATGATTTTCCATAGCTCGTTGCAGTTGTTGATATGCAAAAATTAGCATAATACCATTGAAAGTGTGATCAGCATAACAATTGAAACAAGCTTTGCTTTTTCTCGATGGTTATTAATAACATTCAAAATCATGGAATCAAAAATTGGTTGCTGTAGCCTAAAATTTGTGGAAAACTATAAGATCTTTTGGTATTTTTGGAGAATGATTTGCAACATCATTATTTAAATTGACTCAATTATAAACAAGCACAAAAAACCATATGTCCTTTATAAAACTCACCCAAAATCATATTGATGATTATGCCATATTTTTTGACATTATTTATTTTTATTTTCATAGTATTTCATCCCACGACATAACTGGACAAACATAATCCTAAAATGCTAATCGGTCCATGGCGACCGTTCTCCATTTTCTCAGGCATCCCATATTCACGACACTTGGTCTAACCATCTCGCTCGTTACGTCCCTGCTCGTCTCGTTCCTACTGGATTCGTAGCAAACACCTGTTTTTCAGGACAGCCGTCCGGTATTCTCTCAACATGTCCTGCCCAGCGTATCCGTCCAACTTTCACCACCTTCTAGATACTGGGTTCGCGAAGAGTCGCTCAAGCTCGTGGTTCAGCCTTTGCCCACACTCTCCGTTCTCCTGCACGTCGTCAAAGATGGTTCCTAACACTCGTCGCTCGAATAACTCCGAGTGTACGCAGGTCCTCCTCGAGAAATATCCTCGTCTCGTGCCCGTAGAGAACAAACGGTCTAATAAGCGTCATGTACAGGAGACTGAGTCGATTTGGGGTCATTTTCAAATTTCTCAAACCCTGGGATCCAAAAATCTTCGTTATGGTTGTAAACTTTTCCATGGTTTTTGTGCCAACTTATAAAATCTCCAAAGGAGATTTACCAATGAACAACTTTGTTGAAGATCTTAAGTTAGTATCTTATGAGGCAAATTGATATACAATAAAATCCATTGACATCACTGCTGAATGCCTAACGAGGTATTGCATGACTACTTTCCATGGAATGCTTTGGTTACACTTCGTGCGAGAGTTAAGTCTTCCCGAGCGCAGAAGCTTGAGGAGTCCATAGTAGGCACAACTTTGGCTGATCATTTGCCGCCGGATCTCACGGCTGGTGTCATTGTCGGAGATTACCTGTGAGCCGAGGAAGACAAAGTTTTTGACTATCTCCAGCACGTCGCCGTCGATCGTGACCTTGTTCTTACTAAAAAAGCGGGCTTGATCGGTCTCGGATTCGCCAGCATATACTTCGTCTTTATCATTAATCTTAATCACTAACCCAATTCTTCCTGCTTCGCGTTTCAGTTGGCGGTAGTTCTCCTCCACCGCCTTAGATGATCTGTCGCTTATCTCAATGATGTCGGCAAAGCAAATAAGTTAACTGGATCTGTTGAAAATCGTGACCCGTGCTTTGCCCACCGTTCGTTGAATAAAACCTTCTAGCGCCACGTTGAACATCATACGATCGCCTAGTCGAAGCCCCCTGCGTGATTCGAATGAACTGTACAATTCACCCGAGAACAGCTCATAGCACTGCATTCCATCCATTGTCGCCTTGATAAGACTGGTCAGCTTCCCGGAAAAGCCGTCCTCGTCCATGATTTTCCATAGCTCGTCACGGTCGGTCGTGTCGTATGCGGCTTTGGAGTCAATGAGTAGATGGTGCGTAGGGACTTGGTGTTCACGGCATTTTTGAAGGATTTGCCGTAGTGTGAAGATCTGGTCTGTCGTGGACCGTCCCACCAAGAAGCCGGCTTGATCACTTTCCACGAATCTGTTCGCTTGTGGCGTTAGACGGTGGATTAGGATTCGGGACAACACTTTGTAGGCGGCATTCAAGATAGTGATCGCTCGGTAGTTCTCATAGTCCTATTTGTAGCCTTTCTTGTAGATGGGGCATATTATTTACCCCCTCCTTCCACTCCTCCGGTAGCTGTTCTGTGTCCCTGATCCGGACCATCAACCGGTGTATGCAATCGGCCAACTTGTCCGGGCCCATTTTGATGAGGTCAGCTGCGATGTCATACTTCCCAGCCGACTTGGAGCTATTCAGCTAGCGAATGAATTACTTAACTTCACTCATCGTTGGTAGTGGCTCCTTTACGTCGCGAGTATACTTCCTCCTACCGTCTCGGTCTCTTGCATATGCGCCGTTCAGGTGTTCAGGTGCTGCGTCCACCTTTTGATCACCTCACGATTGTCTGTCAGGATGCGCCCGTCCTTATCCCGGCACATTTCGGCTTATGTCACGAAGCCTTTACGGGATGCGTTGAGTTTCTGATAGAACTTTCGTGTTTCTTGGGAACAATGCAGCTGCTCCAGCTCCTCGAGCTCCTCCTCCTCTAGGCGGCGGTTTTTCTCCAAGAAAACTTGGGCTTGCTGCCTCTTCCACATTTCGACGGGTGCTTCTTTACACTACTGCTACCCGCGCCCGGCATTCTCTTCTTCCATTGCCCTCATACAATTCTCGTCGAATCAGTCATTCCGTCGAGTTCGTTCCACATGCCCCGTGACGTTCTCCGCAACGTTATTGGCTGTTTTGATGGTATTCGAACAGTCCTCTAGAGAGACTTCCTGACGCTCGCCTACTGCCGGCAGCGCTTCTTCGAGCGATTGCGTGTAGTCTGCCGCGACCCCAGATTGCTTCAGTCGTGCGATATTTAACCGAGGCGGGCGCCGGTTTCGTGTGTTGTTCACTACGGAGCGTTTTGGGCGCATTTTCACCATCACCAGATAGTGGTCTGACTCGATCCGCACTGATCCTTCCAATTGTCGGTCTAAATTCCTCCTCCTGGCCGACCTGAGCGTTGAAATCCCCGATGACGATCTTGATATCATGTTTTGGGCAACGGTTGTATTCACGCTCCAGCTGCGCGTAAAACTAGTCTTTGTCGTCACCGGTACTTCCGAGGTGAGGGCTGTGCACGTTGATGATGCTGATGTTGAAGAACCGGCCCTTGATTCTCAACCAGCACATTCGTGAGTTGATCGGCCACCACCCGTTCACGCGCTTTTGCATCTTTCCCATCACTATAAAAGCTGTTCCAAGCTCGTGTGTGATGCCGCAGCTCTGGTAGATGGCACGACCATCTGGGTACGTTCGTACCGTCGTACCGTTGAGTCTCCTAATTGCCCAGTATTTCTCAATAGAGGGCAGTTGGGTGGGTATAGGTTTTTTGGAACAAACTTTACCCCTTTCTCTACTACCATTCTTCAACGACATTGCTGTAATGACAGCGTGCCAAATCTGCCACAGGTGCGAATGCCCTCTAAAATTATGAATTTTCGTGCAAATTTGTCGGCAAAAACAAATTTAAATTTGGCTGGAACATTCCCCCGAGCCGTTGCCAAGTAAAATGGATGACCTGATATTTGCCCGAAGTCTGCCTTGACATAGGTTTCATCGTCCAACAGAAAACACCTGTCGAACTTGGTCAGCACCTGGTCGAATAACTTCCGAGCACGAATTTTGGACACACTATTCAGTTTTATGGTCCGATTTGGCTTTTTGCTAGCGCGATACGACTTGATTCCTTCCCGGAATCAAATTCTTATCACGGCACTACATACGTGAAGCTTCCAAATCCGTCCACCAGGAGCGCCACAATATGAGCAAAAGTTTTTCCAATTCTAAATGAAGTAAGCTTCATATGCATAGCCGATTCAGACTAGATAATAAGTGGAAACCACGTATTAGATTACAGTATGGTTTTTAAACACTGATACGTTCCACGTAAAAAAACTGTGCTTATTCCCGAAAACAGTGTAAAATAGACCATTCAAATTTTGCAGCTCTGAAATTTGAAACAATAAGACATGTTACATGACATTTAAGACCTGAGACCTGAGATCTGAGACTTGAGACTTGAGACCTGAGACCTGAGATCTGAGACCTGAGACTTGAGACTTTAGACATGACACCTGAGACCTAAGTCCAGGGACATGAGATCTGACACATGAGACCTGAGACCTGAAGAATGAGGTCAAAGACATGGAACATTGGACTTGAGACCTGAGACCTGAGACTAGAAACCTAAGACATAAAACACGAGACCTGAGACCTGAGACATGGGACATGAGACCTGAGACCTGAGATTTGAGACTTAAGACATGACACCTAAGACCTGAGACCTGAGACCTGAGACCCGAGACCCGAGACCTGATACCTGAGACCTGAGACCTGAGTCCTGAGACATAAGATATGAGACCTGAGGCACTAGACAAGAGCCCTGAAAGATTAGACATGAGATATGAGACTTTAGACCTGAAACAAACTACTAGTGTTAGTACCATTATAAATATTATAGAAAATGTAATAGAAAACAGTTTTCTAATATTTCCTATTAGAAAAATATTTCTCAAGTACTTTATTCGGAGACATGTCTTTAAATATACGACTATCTCAAGATATATGCTTCTCTTTTTTTCAAATTCGAGAGATATTCGGTATGTATGGTCAAAAATTCGCTCCGGTATAAATATCGATAAATCGGCATATGTGGCATCGCTGAATGTAATCCTTGTGTCTTCTCAGCCAGTTAGTCTCAGTGTAGTTAATAGCATCTTTGTCTTCTATGCCAACTGCCTTGAGTTCGAATCTTGATCATCGAATAACATGGTACAATAGAATTTATGTACGGCAGTTTAAGACATTAATAGGTCATATCTTGAAGTTGCTTGTATACACTTAGGAATCAAGATAAGTGCACACTAAATAACACAACTTAACAAAATTTTCAATTCAAATAAAACATTTTATTTTTTTAACTGATCTTGTTTTTTGAAATAAATAGTATAGGTAAAATTCATTAAATATGTTTTTGCATTTTCTGGCAAAGCAATACAACATTTCAAATATTTTGAAAGTTGATTTTTCCTCAATAATCAACACTCTCGTAGACTTCGAGAAATTCTGAGTTCTGAGAAAAAGATTGTTGAAATTTTTTTTTCGTTATTTTCTTCAGAATCTGCAAAAAAAATGGGAAATTTGACAAAATTTAAGAGAAATTTCAAATATATTTTAATTATTTATTTGTTCAAACCTATAAGTCGAATAGTTTCGCATTCTTCAACAAAGTTGTTAAATGTGTAAAAAAATTATTCTCAAATATTCCATGACTTTCTTGAACGATGTAAGAAATAGTTATAATTTTTGCTATTCCAATTTCTAAAAATTGTAGAATTAAATATTTTTAAAAGGCTTTTTTTTCTCCGAAAGAAGATTATCTTAGCAAGATCTGAATCCATGATTGAGTGAAAGATAATTTTTTTTTTCAAAATCAGCTTTTATTTTTCATGTGGGTTTATTAGTTAGGTATCAAAGATCGATTTTACCCAAAACTGATCTTTTTTTAAATTTCCATACGCCATGTCATCGAAACTATAGGTGATAATCGTTTAAATGTTTTGAGTTTAAAATTGCGCTATTTTTTTTAAACAAGGCACAAAAAAATGTTTATTCCTTGTGTAGTATTCAGTGCAAGTAATTAAATAAAAACCTATTTTAGAAATTTTCATACCGAATACCGATTTTTCGGGCTTCAAAATACCAATTTTAATGTGGCATCACTGACCTCGTCAGATGTGTGTCAAACTCTAGACTCTAGATGAAAACCTTAAAACCGGCTGACTTGGCTAAGACCGTCTATGTCTTTTTTTAAAAAAAGAACGGGTGCGTAAAGAATGTTTATGTAAATAAAACTGGTCGTGTATTGCAAATTGTTGATTTTGATTAGAAACCTTTTGTAAGGTCTTTTGAAATTGCGCAAAACTCTTTAAAAGCTACTTGGTCCAAAAAAATACATATGAACTAGCAAACAAAGCTAGTAGATATTTGAAAAAAAAAATTAAAAAAATTATGCTGTTTTATGATGGTTGTATAATTACAGTTAAATATCCCGCAGAAAAAAAATTCTGCCCTTATTCATTATCTCCGATTGACTTTTGAACTTCAATCCAATTTGTGCGACCCTATTGTAAAACTACCGATCAGCAGACATTTCCCAGTCCCTGCAATGCCCCAATAAATCATCAGCTGATTTTCCCATCGTTGTTTCCGGAACGTCATTGTCCTGTTGCACAACACACTTACCAAATACCCACACATGAGTTGGTATCGAAGCTCCAATACAAAACCATTATCGACCAACGACCACAAATTGTGTGCTGGCTGCTGGTGGATGGATGTTGGCTACTGGCCCTTGTTTTTGTTGTTGTCTGTTATCAGCACTTTTCGATCAGGTGCGAACAGAAAACAATACAAATATGCGTGTTGATTAAAGCCACTTTTTCAACCTCACCGATAACATCCTCCTCTTCTCACTCTGTGTGTGAGTGTGTCTGTTGTAAATTTTGCAA
This sequence comes from Uranotaenia lowii, assembly GCF_029784155.1. Classification (NCBI taxonomy): domain Eukaryota; kingdom Metazoa; phylum Arthropoda; class Insecta; order Diptera; family Culicidae; genus Uranotaenia; species Uranotaenia lowii. The sequence continues at coordinate 81,227,291 of NC_073692.1, forward strand.
TGTTGAGTATGCAGAGGGCAGCCTCCGTTGTCTATACAAAACTATAGCTGAACCCCTCACTTTTGACGCCCCCTTGCTCCATCACAATCGCATCGAGATTTATGTTGACAAACTATTCATCTCTGCGTATTTGTGTAGGTATGGAAACACGTGGCAGCTTGAGATTTTTTTGTGTGTGCCATGAATGGGTGTCACTTTGGCGCCACAAGATTACCCTCTATAACACAGCTTTTATGTGGATTCGATTGGTGTTGGACGGTCGGCTCGATCTTTCAGCTGTTTTAAGTGAAGCTTTGGTTTTGGAAAAAGTGTCGTAAAGTTTATATGGAAATTTATTTGGCTAGTCTTAATGGATCATTATCAATATCATATTTTTCTCTGTTTATAATCCAAAAATCGAGTTGTCTCAAGCTACAATTATAATTTTGATATTGTTTTTCGACTGAATGATTTTTAATATTTGTGGATTTAAACGGCTTCGTCAGTCATTTGTGGGAATAAAAATGAGTTATTTATATTATTGTCCAAACGTTTCGGCCATTTATTGTGGCCTTCTTCAGTGGGTAACTGTAGGGTACTTCTGTCCATAATGCCCTTGCGGGGTAGAACGCCAGCAACTATAATTTAATGAATTTTGAAGATTTGCGAGGTTTTTAGTGGATTCTTTGTACACGAATGTGTTCTTAAAATCAATACCTTGTAAGTTTAATAAAAATGATTACCAGATATTCATTTAAATACGAATAACAATCAAATAAAATTTTGTGATGGCTATTCATCACTAAAGTTGTAAAAAATGATCCAATGAAATAGGCTTGAATGAAATGGCCAATGAAAAACATCCTCACAATTGATTTTATTAGTTGTACAATTTATATACTCGAATTATCAATTGATGAAAAACTGTGGTAAAGTGTTGTTTTATGGTAAACTGAAGATTGATTAAATTTTCAATATCCGATCAAAATGCCCCCATCAATTTTTGGACAAATTGCCCTCCTCTCCAGGTGCTGTTCGGTAAGATGTAAACAAAACCACGTGTTTTATTCTAAATTTTGAAGTGCAGTTTTCTATGCATACAGACCGATTATCGAAATGATATATCGGTCATATCCTTTGCTTAATACTAGCTTATCATTAGGATGCATAATAATTACAACTTTCGATCGGGTTCGAGTAAAAAACGTGCACTGAAAATCGAATCGGTTCACTAAATTTGTCGCCAAAAGCAGCAGAAAAATTTGGTTGACACTGACACAGTTCAAAATAAAATCAAAAATTTCAAAAAAAAAAATTTTTCATTGGAAAATGTTAACAAACCACTTGTTTCTATATGTAGATAAAAATGAAAAAAAATATTTTTTTTTGTCACTTTTTTCAGAATTAAATTTAAGATTTATTTTTTTTTTCAGTGTGAATATTGTGTTGTTTTCGAGTCGTTTTGATCCAATGTTTTGGAGCATTATTTGCCTACACTGGGGCGTTTAACATCCAATGATTTCAAAAGTTGCTTTTAAAGGCGTTTGTAAAAAATAGAAAATTTTCATAGTTTTTTCAGTAAAAAGTGATTTTTTGGACACAATATGAGTAGAAGATAGAAATACGAAGCTCATGTTGCAATGTATTTGGGTGTTCTTATGTTTATGTATTCCGCATACTCGGTCATTTCCCTTAGCAGGTGCATTTTCCCCCGAAATACCTTAAATTATTGTAATTTTGTAACATTGTCTAAATTTTTGATATGTGAACATATTTTTTACTCACTAATTGTCAGGGTCGTTTTTAGTCTATTTTTTGTTGTGATTACATATTGTAGTGCCTGGAAATGAACACAAACACGAACACATTAAACTTTAGAACCAACGTAAACAACTTCAGTTCCTCATATGCAAACATCCTACAATGTACAACCACACGAAAACCAAGAACAAATGTTAGTAGCATAGCAATAACCAATCACGATCAAAACACTAACACAAAATCCCAGTAGCCATTAGTAAACAAAGCGCTGCCGCACAGCTTATCTAATGGTGAAGCGTTGAGGTTCAATTTTCGACGCAGTGAGTTTAAAAATAGGAAACGTTTAATTTTTCAAACTAACATATTTGAAACAGTATTCACAGATAAAATTCGCACTACAATATTTAATCACAACAAAAATAAGACTTAAAACGAACCTGACAATGAGTAAGTAAAAAATATGTTCACATAACATAAATTTAGACAATGCTACATAATTACAATAAATTTACAGTTACCCACTGAAGAAGGCCACATTTCCACCATCATTTACATTGAGTCTTAGCTATCATTGGATGTAAGTGTTACTTTTGTAATCAGGTGTTATCCGGAAAATGGTTCTTGTTCCTAGCTGGCAAACGGCAGAAGGACATAGTTCGTGAGCTGTCCGATATAAGTGTGTGTAGAAGTTTTGTATACCGTACAGTTAAAAGATACCTGGAGACCGGAAGTGCCAAAAAACGGTATGGTGGGGGACGCCGAGCTACTGTGGTGACACCTGCCATGGCGAAGATCGTCAAGAAGCGCCTTAAGAGATATCCTCGTCGTAGTGTCTCCAAAAGGTTTAAGACCTTACGGTGACGCTGGTTTTTGTCCCTGAAGGAATGAAGATCAACCAAAATAAATGTCGGGAACTAGTTCTACAGAATGTCGTCGAACCGTGGGCACGTCGACATTTTGGTTCCAAGGATTGGGTTTTCCAACAGGACTCGGCGCCGGCTCGAAAAGCGAAGAAAACCCAACTTTGGAATGCGCAATATTTTCCAGGGTTCATTTCGAGCTCCGAGTGGCCGGCGAGTTCGCCAGACCTGAACCCTATGGACTTCGCTGTTTAAAGTATGTTGAAGGCCGAAGTTTGCTCTAAGAAACATGAAGATATGGAGGTCCTGAAGCGACATCTCGTTGCAGTTTGGGATAAAATACCACAAGAACACCTGCGGGCCTCAAACGATGCGTTCCTCGACCGTCTGCGGCGAGTGGTTAAACTCAAGGGTGAACAAGTCGAACTTTACCAGTAAATTTTGAAAAAGTAATTTGTTTTCAAGAGACATTGATTGAATTTGAAATCAAAAGTTGTTGTTTTGATCAATTTATATGTTTATTTCAATGTAGATGGAAGATTTTGAACGTCTAAAAGCAGGCTCTTGTCTCGCACTATATGCTGACTTGCACCAGAACCGATGAAGAATTTATTCTTCCGTTACTGCTGGTGGCTAGTGACAACAGTATGCAAACGAAGAGTATGTTGATTCCTGGAATGTTGTTTTCTGGTAAGTCCAGATCAACAACCTTTTGCAGCTTTCTTCGTGTTTCCGCTCAGAGCCTTTATGTCGTCTAACCATCGCTCAAACCACCTCCTGCAAAGCACCAAGAACTCAAACGCTTTGAGCGCTCCAAAAAGCCGGAAGACAGCGTTCATCAGTACGTGACGAATCTGGCTTCAATGCGTCGCTGATGTTACTAGAAACTAACCGCAGCCAAAAATACCCCCTCCAAAGCCACAGAAAAATAAATCTGTCGGCTTGGATCAGCTCACGCGTGTCAACTGCAGCGCAGCTCCATATCCCGAGAGTAGCACTCTCGACAAGCAGCTTCTTCCAACCTCAAATCCGGGCTAATCAGACCTGCCAATCTTTTCAGACCTGCCCAATCCTGGTTACAGATCCCGAGTGTTCTCCACCCACCGTCGGAAATGAACTCACGCTACTAATCGCATCGTGGCGTGAAGGCATCGAGAGTAACCCTTTTGAAACCAACTTTGCGGCCTTGAACTCCAGTGGCACCTTCTGGCTGACCTGGACCTTTTTGTGGCTTCTGCGCTGGCGATTCTCTACGCTAGTGGTCTCATGAACTTGGGACAGCTCATATATGCTGACGAGAGTAACCCACTCGGCTATCAACTCCACCCAATTGTTCCGGGTGGACCTCCCGACCGTCGCGCTGAACCATCTCGTTTGCAGTTCATTGGACTCCTCCCGGCCGTCGGATGTGAGTTTACACTCCCTAACCGCAGCGTGGCTCATGACGGCATCAAGAGTAACTCTCGTGATCCGCGAACCTTCCTGGACTCTGACGGTACCTTCTGACTGGTCGTGGAATTGCCTCTGCCTTGGCTGCTCCCTCTAAGTTGACTCGTCTCGGCACTGGCTGGTTCTCTGGCTAGTGACCCTCTTCTTGGTAGTTCTCTGGCTGCAGGCTGGTCCACTCGCTAATAACAAGTATTGGAAGTACCCTTCTCACTAGCTCTCCTAAATCCAGACGTTTCTGGGCCCATAACCTTCTGGAATTGATTAATTCAACGCAGGTTTCAGTGGTGAAATAGATTTGTTCGTCAAGGTTCGTTCATCAAGTTCTAAAATAACTACTCATTACATTAGCGATTTCTTATTCGTCACTATTCTTCTATACTCACTTTCCCTAATCGGGAATGTACTCATTTCTCAATGAGTATTCTGCGACATTTACTCATTTTTATATGCCAACACTTCTTTGTAACTGCAAACAACAATATGAGTAAGTATCAGGTTGCGTGTAGGATGGTGACAATTGTATGGGGGACTGAGATAAAGAGAAAAGATACGCCAATGATCAAGCAAATTGTGCAGCCAATGATTGAAATTGTGTTAAATTGTGTCCAGTTGTGCGGGAGAATGAGTAAATTCGAGTTAAAATGAGAGTGCTCAGGAAAAAATAATTTTTGCGAATTGTTACAATTTGCTGCAAATTGTGCAGTAATTATGTAATTTTGATCAATACCATTCCAAATACCAAGAATTCGCTCTTATTGCTATCCCCGGCATTCATACCGTGTAGGTACATAATCATCAACCTACTGTTCTCAGCAATCATCAATTGAGAATGCCATAAAGAGAATGGCCCGTTATTTATTGAGTAAACAGAAACAAAATATGCTATTTTGGTGATGTCGGAAATTTCTGAAGCCGGCGGAAAACGGTTCTTCTGCATGCATCAGAAACCGTAAATATCAACAAACGTTTTTCAGTTATTTTTGTTCACTTTGTTAAAAGAAAATAAATACTCATTCTCTTTTTTTCAAAAAGTCGCAAACGAATAATTTAATTTGGTGCATTTCCCTTTTTCAAAAAAATGTTATCAAAATTTTATTTTCAGCTAATTTTTCAATAAAAACTAATATCAAAAGTTAACGGGTACTAACAACGATTTATAAATTTTAGTTTTTCCCAATACCCTAAATCTTTGCATTTACATTCGCATGAAAAATTGCTAAAAAATTTGGATGGCTTACAGTCTTTGAGAATTGCACTACCTTCTATTCTAAATGTTGCTACAATTCTTGACTTATAATTTCAAAAGTAGCAAAGTCTTCCGATTCGTTGCCTAATACCTTAAATTTTCTTAAAAATTAGCCCCCACAAAATGTTGAAGGTGCCCTGTCCGAACTCTGCGGACTATGTGAGGGAAACAAAAGAGTATATTAGTTGCGTGAAGTAACTCGCGTTTACCAGGGAGCACAGGCAGAGATCTCTACGATGCATCAATACATTTGGGGAGGCTTTTGAGAGGTCAATTTGGAGAAGGTGAACCCTGAGAGATGCTAGGCCAGCAATGCGGATGATGATTTTGTCCTACCTCACCTATTGTAACTTAGTTAAACGTAGTTGATAAAATTTAGGATTTAAAACGCCTTTGCCATTTAGGGTTTTTTAAGGATTTGCCTATAAAAGTATTGTAGGTTTTTTCGAAACGCAGTTGTGCATACCAAGTATGACATAAACGTAAGAGTGTAGAAAACGATACATGTTACTCGGAAAATTAACAGATCGTTTACATGTGCCACGTTAACAAGTCCGAATTAATGTATGTACTGCAATTGTCAGAAAATCTGACTTCAAAAATGATTTATGTAACTAGAAATAAATTTCTTCAACAGTTGTCTCTTTTTTTTACATTAAATAAGTTTTATTTAACCTTTAATTTTTTGTACATAGCAAATTTTTAACGGTTTAAGTGTTCTGCGAATGAGCAACTCATCTTTGATTTTTTTATATACATTTAGATATGATTCTGCAAGAAGCATTATGAGGTAGGCAATGAGTTATCATTATTTTTTTTAATTATTTAAATTTAACTACCATCTTAACCTAATTAATTAACCTAAGTTTTCCATTTCTCGGATGATAGCATGTTCAGAAGCAAGGCACCTCTCTCTTAATCTAACTCTGTAATTTTGAAATTTCGTCTGGAGGATATCCAGGCAAGCCCTTTTGAGAACCTCGACTGTTCTCGTCCAGGGAGGTAGATTTAGGATCATCTTTAAGATCTTGTTTTGGGTGCGTTGGAGTCATAACCTATGGATCTAAACACAACTTTTCCTCACTGGCACAGCATACTCAATGATAGGGTAGATGATTTGCTTATATAGAGACATTTTGTTCTCTAGACTCAATTTGGAGGTTCTGTACATCAACGGGTACAGGGACCGGATTAATAAATTACATTTGGAGATGATTTTGTCAACGTGTGCTCTGAATATCAGATGACTGTCCAAGGTGAGGCCCAGGTAAACTACTTCATTTGACCAATCGATAGTGGAGATACCAAACCGTTTTTTGACGTTGTCAACTGGTATGAGTTTTAAGGATCTCGAATGTAGAAACATGATGGTTTGAGTCTTAGTAGCATTTATGGCAATTTTCCAACTTTTATAGTATTCTGTCAGAGTGTTAAGGCCTTTTTGGAGACTGTTTGTCAGAGAGCGGATGATTCGACCTTTGTGCATTATAGCTGCATCGTCCGCGAGTTGAGATCACACGCCACCACCAGGGAGTGATGGGATGTCAGCGGTGTATATATTCTACGGAATAGGACCCAAAATGCTTCCTTGAGGAACCCCAGCCATAATGTTGTTTTTCTCTGAACAAGCCCAATGAAGGGAGACTCCGAATGCTCCAGGGAGGTAGCTTTTGATTATCTTAAGAGCAAGTTCACTGGTGTTGGGAAAAAGTGGTAGAAATTTTGACATTTTGAAAATTTTACCATGCAAAAATGTTTTCAAGATCTTTGGGCGTTGTATTTATACAGCACTGTTTCTATTTCAGCCGTATTTGATAGAAATATTGCTTTTTTTTGCATCACAGCATGCGAAACTACAACGCGTGTTGTTATAAAACGTTAAGGCCACAGATCTTGGTAATGTTTTTGCATTGCTAAATTTTCAAAATGTGCAAAAAATGAAAATAATTCTGCCACTTTTTGCCAACACCAGTGAACTGGCTCTAATAAGATAGTCAGATAAATTGTATCGCTTCATTTTAAAGATCAACCTTTCATGCCACACATTGCCGAAGGCTTTTTCGATGTTCAAGAGTGCCATTGCTGCTGTTTTAGAAACTGACTTGTTGTGCCGGATGTAGTTATAGACACGGGCGAGCTGATGAATTGTTGACCTACCACTACGAAACCCAAACTGCTCTTTAGGTAAGACACCGTTTGTATCGACAAACGTCAATATCCGGGTTTGTACGGCATTCTCGAAAAGCTTAGATAAAGAGGAGATTAGACTTATTGGTCTATAGCTTTTTGGGATGGAAGGATCTTTCCCAGGTTTCAGAACTGGAATCACTTTAGCCAACTTCCATTCTGAAGGAAAGTAGGAAAGTTCCCAGCACTGGTTAAATATTTTAGCAATGAAAGCGAATGAGTCACGGCTACAGTTGTCTCTTTCAGAATTCAATGGTGTTACTTAAAGTTAAGAAGTACATAGTTCATATTGAAAACTTTTTTTCTTCATGGATTATAACTGTTTCGTCTAAAAGTGTTTCGTTTAAAAAATTACGCTGAGAACGAATTTGTCAAAATTAATTCGAAGGGGAGATATTCGACGCGAGGAATATGTTTTCTTGGACTTCGTAAATCTTTGCCGCCAACTTCTTTTCATAAATAAAATTTGAAGGACTTGACTTCTACCAAAGATATTCTATTCTATCAAGATACCCGGCTGAATAGTTTTTCGAACAAGTAGTCTGGGACATCAACTCTTTGTTTACGGTGCTGCCACCAGCGAAAAAGTCTTCAAGCTTTCAACTTGCATTCAAGCTTGCAAACACCAAAAACCAAACAACCAAGGTGTGTATATATAGAAGGTGACACCGTATCGAATTCCCGAACCATGTTGGTTTTGCAACTGTGAATTTTATGGAGTTTGTCTAAAAATGGATCTGCTTAGTTTAAGGCCGATATTCATAGAATCTCAAATTCAAAGAGGAATACGGTCAGACAAGCGACCATCAGAGCAAAACTAACTTATTTAGAATTATTATCATGTTTTTAAAGCAGTCATTGGTCATAGCATAGACCGCAGAATTTGTGTGACTACAATTAACTAAAATAAAAATTCATATCGAAAGGTCCTGTGATTTCAAATTTCGTTTTATTTCGAACATTTTCTCCTTTCAACTAAACAAATATAATTGTAGAACCAAGGAAGAAGTGCATACGGTTCTTGGGATTATTCCGACCAGATGTTTCTGCAGATGGTTTTTCTTTGATGATTGATCATGTTGATATAGGCAGCTCCAATTTGCAAACTTAATTCAATTGAATAAGAATGGAATAATTGGAAATGCTGCATCGTCAGCTGCAGTTCGGCGGAGAGCGAATCCTTTGGTGGCTTTTCACAGATAAGCTCTTGTAGGTGTTTCGCAATTTTTTTTAAGTTCTTTATACCGGCGACGGCATGTAGGTTTCCGAGAACTTGAACGAATGATGTCCGTGAGTAAATACATTCGAAAGCAGTCCTGCATTTGGAACGATGTTCCAGGAAAGGATCGTCGTCCCGTTCTGGTTGTCCCTGAAAAACAAAATGAAATTTTCCGACCATAAACAATTTTTTTGAAAAGTTCAAATTTCACCTGAACCATTGCCATCGTCCCAGAAGTAGTACCTAGTGATCATGTTCTTGAAGTCCAGCAAAGCGTTTTCGCCTCGCAGGATGATTTTGTCCCACAGGACCACCTGATAGAGCTCTTTCTGTTCCGTCTGGGACTCGGCCGTCAGATACAGGAATAGCTGCTTCACACTATTTAGATCGGTATTGATCGAACGTCAGGAAGCCCAGATCATTATTTTCCGGGGAAGCGCTGATCTGCCAGATCTAATCGAAACTCGAATTACTCCCACACGAAGAAACGAATCACGACAGAGAGCTTTCGGCGATTGTGGTGTAAACAAAAAATCCAAAGCATGCTGTTAAAATTTTCGAATGAATGGTTAAAGTCTTATTCGTCAATATTATTTTGGCGCTAGTGTTTTGCCCCAAAAAATTCTTAGAAGCCGATAGTACCTGCTTCTACATAAAACATTTTCAAGCAAATGAGCCACTGTTTCATTCACAGGTGATTGGTCAAATAGCCGAGGATAGTCGCTGACAGAAACTGGGATGAATCTCTGTTGCTGCTGTACGCTGGTGCTCGATATTGCATTTATGTTGGCTTACGCCCCGGTTGTACGCAATGCGGTTTCCATTGAACTTTCAGAACGCAAACCATTGCTGGTGCGTGTGAATCGAAAGTGTTGGGATGCAGTTTTTTTTTCTCTGATGGTGCCTCACATACTATGTAGGGTTTATTGGGAGTTTCGTAATTTATTATACGTCCCCGGTAATATATTGCTGGGAGGCTGGACACTATTCATGGCGTTCTGAGGGAAAATGATATGGAGTGAGAGGTTTCAATGTGTTTTAGAGGTGCGAAAAATATCTATGGAAAATAATTGAATTTTTTGAACTAATCAAGTATGCAATGTTTAAAGTTTATAAGGTGATGGCACCGTTTTGGTCGTTGATGCTATATTTAGAAACCAAGAGCTGTTGATTAAGCTCACTGCCTATAATTTTCCATGGAGCTTAAGCTAGTTCTCGATGAAGAATTTTCGTGCCTTCAGTTTCGATATCGGCTTAAACTTTTTAATTAATTAGACTTACTAATCAGTTGGTAGATTTCATCAACTATTTTCCTAGATCTAGCGTGGCTCATTTAGTTCGATTTTACCTTTAACTTTCTGAAGGTTCATGAATTTGTACAACGTACTACCTAACTAGAAATTGTTGCATAATATCCACAATGTTCGCGTTATCAACGCAAGCGCCAAGATGTGGCTTAGGCACTCATTGTTAAACATGGAAGCCTACCCTTCTCCTAACATGGTGGAACCGGGTCTGAAGTTGTTGTTCCGAGTCAGCTACATAGACCTACCTCATTCATAACTTCCAGTGCGGCTCACAATCACCGGAAAAGCTTCAACAAAAACACATTTCGATCGGCCCCTCTCGCTTCGAAAATAGAAAAAGCAAAACCACCTCATCGAATACCGCTGACAGTCATTTGCAGTTTTTCTTCTGGCTGTCATAATCGTTTCTTTCAATTGAATATCGAGCCCCGGATTGACAGATTTGAAATCTGTTGAAAAGCGATACAATACATTTATCTGAAGGGGAGAAAATTATCGTCTAAATACCGTCTCATTTGTAGAAATTCCTCTTCCAACAAATGTCTCTCAATTGATGAGGGTTATTAGAAAAAACACACCCGTGTGCAGAGTATTCAAAGTGTTTAATGAGCGTTGCAAACTTTCTGATGAATTGTAAACGAAACGTTTCTGCAGCAGGTAACCGATTCCAGCGTTCGTTCATGTCACTCGTCAAAATTTCTCGTAACGGAATCGGCCTGTTTGCATATTGCCAATGAACTCCGACGTTGCTGCTGATGGAGAGATATAAATAATCGAAGCACGTGGGCTGCAGGCTATTTTGATAGCAATTATGAGGTGATAATTAATTGATTCACGTCGGCGCGTCTTGGAGTTTGACTCGTCTACGAGGCTGTGTGCTTGTATAAAATCTTGATTGACTGACTAGGATTCCGTAGACGATTGAAGGATTCAACTGATTTACTAAGTATTTATTTTCTGCAGGAGAAAACCTTCCCACAATTCTATTTAAAGTTTACAAAAATATTTTTAAGCAATGGCAGACTATTGGAAGATTTAGTTAAATATTGATTTCTGAACTCAAATAAGATTGAATAACCTTAACCTATCTTTAGTTTTTTTTTAAATTGTGGTGGTTTAAAAAAACCTGCAGTTATTAAAAAAAAATAAAACAAACGCACCACAAAAACCCTACCTGTAAAGAATTTAAAAAGTTATAATGATTATTATGGATGCCCGGAAGGTAATTAGTTTTTTTCCTGTCAGCTTTTATTTTTAAAATAACTTTGGAAATAGGCAAAGGTCGATTAAGAAATTTCTGCATTTTTTTTGACAAATATTTCAAATAAAGCTTTGAAACTGATTATCAACTTTTCTTAAACTGCATATACTTTAAACTTCTGTGAAAAAAGAATTTTTTTTTAGATAAGTTAACCACCGTTAATTAAGTTTTTTTGTAAATTATTTTTCGGCATATCGGTGAAATGTATATTCTTGGAGAAAGAATATCAGAAATGAAATTGATGAAGATGGATAGAAAAGTGAGAAGAAAATTTACAGATGTTGAAAAGAGCGAAAGAGCATTTTTGCGAGGAAAACTTATTAACGTACACCATACTTTACCTCGCAACATTTCATTATTTAGGAGAAGTAGAACCGGGATAGAGGTGGCACTACCTTAACCTATACAATGAAATCTGGTTGGTCCGAAGTCTACATGTGGTGAACACGTATACTCCGGACGGGCTCAATCATGATTTCACTTAAAAGTCGACTTCATTTTAAAACTCATATACATCGTATCATCAAACAAGAGGGACAGACAAAATCTGATAATAGATTCGAGTTCAAAACGCCTAAATCTACCTTATTTTTTAAACATAGGCTCCAAAATGCTGTTGTCTTGACTAACCAATGGAAATATTTAAATAAACTTTTAAAATGGTAAGATGTCTTTTTTTGAAAAAAAAATCCTTCCAAATTGTTAAAAAAATAACCTCCTTCATCTTTATGTTTTGATTATTTTTTTTCAAATAAATTTACCGAATTTCATAAAAAACTTTGTATTAGTAAAACCTTATGTTTAAGCAATTTTTTTAATTTTTTGTAATTAAATAAGGTTGTCTTTGTTTTTCATTCCTGAGTTTTTGTATTTTGAAAAAATAATCTTCCAGCCTTTAATTCGGAATTTTTGATAAGAAAAACATAGTGTCTACATTTTGTTTTTTTCTAGGACCCAATTTTCCAATAGACGGCGACAAAAAATTCAGAGCTTAAATTTTTAACTACAAAACTTGCGCTCAAAAATAAAAATTGTTTAAATAAAATAACTTAAACAATTATTTTGAAACCAAATTTCTTTAATTAATCATAATTCTCAATTGATCTTTGAAAAGTTCACTGAATTTTAATGCCCAATGTTAACTTAATTAGTATGGACTTCGCCCTTTCAATATTTACAACATAACTGGGAATTCTTTAATTTTATTTCTTTCAGTTCTTTATTGCAGAAATCACCCATTATTACTCAACCTGTACATTGTCAGTCTAAGCCTTCAATGACTAATTGAATATGTTGTTTTATAAGCCCTTTAACTGAATTTGGCAAAACAAATTTGCAGTATATAAAAGTTTTTTTCTACGCAGTGGTTTACAGCAGGGGTGAGCAACCTTTTGAACCAACGGGCCAATTTAAATTCAAAATCTTGTCGGCGGGCCGCACTTAAAACTTTTTTTTAAATAATTTGCAGAACTTCACGTCAGTTTTTATAAATATAAAGTTTTGGCAAAAACAAATCTGAAAAAAGAAAGATTAATCGAATTTACGAGTTTAAAAACAGAAAATCAACACGACTTGTTAAATTCCCAATATTGAAAAGGTACATCACTAAATCTTTGTCATTTTTACTATCTCTCAATTTTTCAATAGTCAATCACCGTCTTCTTGGCGTTGAACGTTGAAATGCAAATTGACTTTCTGTGTTTTGTTTTTCCATAATTAAAACTTGTCCTCAAAGCCTAGATTTTTTTCCAACAAACGATAAGAACCTCGTTTTTTAAATCGAAGTTCTGTATTAGATCATTGCATTCAGATGTTGAGCAAGGTTGTATAGAAATCACAGAAAAATTTTCAATTTCACATATTTTCAAGCCACTATCTTCAAAATTCTAGAATTTTCCAGAGTTTCATAATTTTTAATCTTATTTAGATATCATTGGGATAAGATTTCAAAAGCTATATTATGAGTGAAACAACTCGATTTGTCGATGTTTGTTATAAATTTTCTATAAATTTTCTGAAAAAAGCATCACAGATAATCGTCAAATAACTTTTGGGTCAAATCACAGAATTTCAGATATCTATTGTTTTTATCAAGAAATAATCATTTTTGTTGGTAACTTTTATGCCGGCTGATTCATGTTAATATAAAATCTAAAATCGTTCACCCAGGCTTAATTTTTAAACTTTCGTTTTTTCGTCAATATTCAGAAATAAATAATATTTCCCAAGGTTTGGGTTTGATTTTTTTTGCTGACATAACAAGCCTTTTTACCGAATTAGATAGAAAATTATCTGCTGAGCATATTTTTTACCATTCAACTTTATTTTTGCTTGAAACAAAAAAAATGACTTCACTAATGGACTTCGATATTCCTTTGATCATGTGTAGCTTTACTTGCTCTTCCTCACTTTAATGGATTTTGCTTTTCAAGGTGGTAGGAGTTAAATAATTAGGAAAAGTGTATCCTGATTAAAAAAAAAACTCAAAATTACGTTATGCCAATAAAAAATATTGCACTTATGCCTTGAACAGAACATAATAGATGCTTAAAAACCAGAAAAAGTTAACAATTTCAATGATTGTGGGGAAAATGCAGATAAGTGCATATTTTTAACAAGTCATTTCAATTTTCCTAACAATCCATTGTTGAAAAAAAAGGTAAGGCAAACAATTTTAAAAAAGCTACGCGGGCCGCACAAAAGGGTTTCGCGGGCCACGTGCGGCCCGCGGGCCGCGGGTTGCTCACCCCTGGTTTACAGGATAAATCAATTTTCTTCCATCGCGTCAAATCAGGCGACTTTTCAGCGTTTTAAAGAAAATTCTCACGGTATCGAAGGTTCTTTCTGCTCTGTTGAACGAAGAAATACAACAAAATTTTGTGAAAACGTTTTGCATGAATTGACAAAAAAGTAGTAGTTTTTGGTTTTCGATTTAAGTGTGTTTTGTAATCTTACGAGTGATCTACATTCGTTGCGTCATATGTCACGATTTTTTTGCAACAGGGTTTCGCTCCTGTTGTGACGCAACGGAAATAGTTGCACAATTTTTCACCAATAACGTGATTAACTATTGATCGATTTATTTTATGAGAGTTTTAGAAAAGCTTATATCACAGGAAACATTTCTCTCGAAACTGCTCCTAGATTAGAGTTGAAATAAATATTTTATAATGGTATGAAAATAACCGAAAATTCCCATCAAAATTATGTAATGCGTGTTACATTAACTTTTCGTTTCAAAAAGTAACAAATTTGCAATAATTAATTTATGGAATAAGTGAAAAATCGTGATTTATTTTAATTTTTTTTCTTAATGTACACATAATTTCCGACTGTATAAAACGATTTTTGAGGAGAAATAAAGAATCATGGAATGAAGCGCCTGAAAACAAGCATTTTTTGAGAAAAATCAATTAACATATCCAAGCTATTCAAAATCTCAAATTTATATTGATAAAACACATGATTTAGAAAATGCGTAGGTACCCAGACAACCAGAAGTCGTATATTATTTTACAGATTATATCGTATGAATGTTATTTAAACTCATTTTCCTATATCTGCACCTACAATGTGCGGCCCATGCATATTCTTTGTCGTATTTAAATGCATTGCATGATTTTATTACGACAAAACAATCCAAATCCAGAAAATGTGTGCTAATGTACCTATATGGCCTCCAAAATGATACGTATATACTGGTTTTGCTGCATTATATACGATATGTTTACACGCATCTTTGCTCGTATATTTGTGTTGCAAATTTGATATACCCACCAAATGGTTGTCTGGGTATACAATTTAAAAAATCTGTGAAATCTGAAATTTTTTCCAAAACATCTATAATCGGTGACAAAGATTCAATGATGAAAATTTGCTCGAAATTCTGTGAAATTGAAGATTTTTCTGTGATTTCGGCAATCTTGCCTGAAAGACGAAAAAGTTAAATAAATTTACAATTTGCTCCACATCACAGTTTTTGTGGCGTCACATCATTTCATTTTCCCCTTTGAAACAAACATCTTTAATCCTCAACCGATTTCAATTCTGTAAAAAAAAACAATGAACGTGACTTTCAAAATTTGAAAGGAATTCGAATTTTCTTTACAGTGTATCCATATCTATAGGATGCGTTGTAAACCTAAAATCCCTCTAAATTTAGTTGCGTCACATCATAAAAAATACCCATTTTTCCAATCTATAAAAATTCAAAATGATAAAAAAAATAGCTCCAAATGCCTTGATATACTGGAAGCAGTTGGTATTCGTTAAGTTTTGTACAAAAAATAGAGTATAACCCGTGTAGTGGGAAAATTCGAAACATTCATCAAAAAGTACATTTTCATTATTTAAAAGAATTGTATGTATCTCAGTTTTAATAAGTCGAATTTAAGTTTTTTTTAATGCATAGCAATGCTGAAAAAACAACTTTTAAATGGTGTAAACGAATTTAAACGAATTTAAAAAAAAAACTTTGTGGTGGACTAATGAGTATTAAATAGATGAAATTGACGGATGAAAATGAAACTCATGTTTCATCTTGTTTAAAACGAAAAAGTTTAAAACAAAAAAGTGGATAATTTGAATTTTCCTTGATGTTCACATTATTTCAAACTGTTTGAAAGGTATTTTAGAAAAAATAAAAATTGATAATATTCCAGAAAAAAATGAAAATTGAATGATATGAAGGGTCAGTTAAACGTGAAATTTTCAAATTGATTGTATGAAAGAAATCGGAATATTCCCGGACAGATTAACAATTTATACAAGACTTAAGAAATCTTTCATTAAAATTATAATAATTTAAGGTTTCTTTGTTCCAAAACAATTAATCATGCTGGTTTCATCGAAATGATCTTAATTTAACCCGTATTTTTCAAGTTTGTCATATTGGCAAAAATAAATGAATTAATATTTGAGTTTTGCCTATATCGTGGAAATAAATAAGGTTATTCAAGACAAATTTTTTCAAAAGAATCTTCTGACCAATGTATCTCATAAGACGCTGCAAGCTTTGAATGGAAATTGCAAATTCTTAAATTTTTACACTTCCCATAATTTTTTTGTTTTTTTGCTGCTAGAAATAGCAATAAAAAATTTGGAAGCGATTCATCCAGTTTTGAATAAGCGTAATAAATTTTAATTTTATATGCAAATTTGTATGAGAAAACATAATTTTTCATTAAAAACATTGCCATGTATGTACTGAAAGTTAAAAATTAAATAAAAACTATCAATGAAAAATATTCCTTGAATCTTGCAGTACCATTCATGTGAACAAAGCACAAACCTTACATGTACCCCCAAAAAGATATTCGATGTTATTAAATTTTTTTTATCAAAATATTTTTTTTCAATCTCAGCGCTTTTGACTGCTTATTTGAAAGCTGTGTAACCGTAGGATGAGAATTAAACATCTAAAAAAAACTTCTTTGAACAGCCAGGAAATTCATTGATTTGTATAACCTTTGAAAAAACATTTTATGAAATTATTAAAAGCTACTAGCAAATCTTCCAATTTGAAATACTTTTCAATGGTTTCAGATTTTTTATTTTAAAATGGTTAAAACTTTTTCCGTGAAATGCTTAGCTGGTTGTCATGTGGATCAAATGAAGTTTAAGAACAGTTAAAACCAAAAATCAAAGACCAACTTCATTTCCGGTTTATTTGAAATTTCTGGATGATTAAATGTACAAAAATTTCTTCTCCCATACAAATTTCCATACAAAATTGACACTCGTTGCGCAAACTCAGAAATCAACCAAATCATCTCAAATTTGACACTTATGCTTGGTGACTCAAAAGGCATCGAAAAAACATATGGGAGCAAAAAGTCATATTTTGCAGATATCTATTATCTCATTTTAAGCTTTAAAAAAATCTTTATGATATGTTTCTTAAAAAGTTTAAAAAAAATAAAGAACGCATCTTTGAACATTTTGCAGGACAAGGCAATAAAAACTGTTTTTTTTTATTTTTTCAAAAAATATATCTAAACAACATAGGGTACACTTTTTTCAAAATTTTTAATTCATTCAATTCACAGGACGTTAAAACTGCAAAAAAAATTAAAATTAGTTCAAATTCATGCTTTCATGTTAAACAAATTTTTGAGAAATTAAAAAAAAATGAAGTAAAATTTTGGCATCTACCATACAACTGATTATAGTTTTAAATATGTGTTTATTATATATTTGTTTAATTTAAGATTCATTTTCAAATCTCTTAGCATTATGTCTGATTAATATCTAATTTCGTTTCAAATGAGGCTTAAATTTCGTATTCACAATATTTTTAAAGTTGCAGTGAACGTCTTAAAATTTCAAAGTTTAAGATTGTTCTACTTTTTTTTCACTCGGGCGATTCGTCAATATGATTTATCGCCCCAACAACTCCTCGAACCCTTTCACGCTGATTGAACCCTTCTGTGGCCAAAATAAAACTTGGTACATGCTTCCAGTGAAAAAAAAAAGAAGTAAACTATAAACTCTCCAGTGCAGCGATCCCTTCTTCTTATCATGGACTGATAAATTATGCACCAAACAGGCCGTTCCCAGCAGATGGGGTTTCGTCCGTTTCGTTTGGAATCCGGAATCGAAAATCGAAAATCAAACCATTTCTAACACCAAACACGAAGAAGCTGTTCGACCATCATCGCAAACCGAACACACACATCACGTGCCCGGAATTTAAATCCCAACTTTCCCCGGAGTCCATTTACCGATTGGAAAACATGGCAGGAATCGTTGAAATTTTGTCGCACTTTCTGCTGGTTGCAGTTTCGAAGAGTGGCGGATCATGAAAATTACGTGTATGTAAGTACATTTAAGTGGTACATTTTTGAGAAACCGGAAATGCTATCATGCGTCGTGGAACATGTGTGGCTAACAGTTCCGATGCATGCAGATTGCATCATCAACGATTTTTTGTGGTTCAGATTTCAATGGGAGATCATATGTTGAGAGTGTATTTAATTTTATTGAACTGACATTAAAATGTTACAAGCATTCAACAATTGATTACTCCATGTTGGAGTTGGAATTGTTTTTTAGGCAAATTTATTGATTGATGAACAAAATGGAACCGGACACTGAAAATTGTATAAGATTCTATCAATTGTTAGTATTCAGTTTTCATTCTACATATATCTTTTTTAAGATTAGAAAATTTGCTTTTAAAAAATCGGCAGATATGATTTTTTTACATGCGAGAAAGAGTACCATCGTTTAGTTAACGAAGAACAATCTTAAAAAGTGGACTTTTCACATGGCGACCGTCAGAAATTTGGCTTATTTGCCACTGCAGTGGCGATTAAGTCAAATTTCGGTTATGTTCTGCTATGTTATGATGAAATAGGTCAATCTTAGACATTTTGTCGAACCAACTTGTATTTGATTTGTCAAATATAACCGGGTTAAAATGCTCAACATATCAAGGAGTCACTGTACTTGAATATTTTGACATTATTCGTCAACATATCCCTTAAATGTCATAAATAAAAAAAATCCATATCGATGAGTTTCGGGAAAAACAAAGCGAAGTTCTCTCCTCACATGGCGACCGTCAAAAATTTCGTATCAAAGTCAGATTTGGACTGATCAAATTTTACTCAAAACATTCAAATATCACTTTACTTGAACATTTTGAAGCTTTTTTGAAAAAAAAAATAAAGAAAAATAAGAACAAGATTTTTATTATCTTTAATCTTTCCAGCTGGTCAAAGAGTAAGAAAATTTTATCTCATAAGCTCAAACGAAGTCGGTCCAAAGTCCAAAGTCACTGAGAAGAAAATCCATCAGAGGCTAATTTCCGGAAACTATGAGATGTCCTGGAGGCTGTCCTCAAGATAAAAAGGATTGGAAAAAAAACTTTCAATTTCTAAAGTCAGTCGCCTCAGTCTTCCCTTGAAGTGGGCTAAACGTTAAAACGGCATCGTCCTAGAGACTCTCCGAAGCCGGAGGGGCTAAAGTTACGATGTGTGTCACTTTTTTGCACCGGAAGGACACCGGTAATATGATGAAGATGAAAATGGTTTATGATTTTTTGTCTCTACCGTCGTCACAGAGTGGCTGGCTGGAGCTTACAACGACGACGTCTAGCCACTGAACCGCTAACAAGTGATAAATTAAGCGTTCTTATGTCGTGCTTTGGATGCATCATTATAAAATTTCTGACAAATGACAAGTGGGTGCTTCATCCTGTTCCTAGGATTTTCCCACCTTCACAGAAGCAAAGCAACATTCTAGGGATGAACGAAACCGTTTGGGGGGAATCTAGAATTGCCACCACTTGAGTACGTTTTTCATGCCAGGCTTAGAAGCTGGCATAAGGTAGGAACATTCTGTACCATCCCGGCGGTGACGCTTGTATCTACATGTGTTCATTCCCGGGGAAAATGATAGAAACTGAGAAAATCCTTTAAATGCGGTTATTTAACTATCCTGTAGCAAGTAACTGAACCTTTCGTCGGTCTCCGTCGTTGGCTGACTAGCAGTTTAAAGTTGTGCCAAAAACGGAACCAAATCAAAGGGTAAGTTTTGTTTTAGCAATTTCGGCAACTTCCTTCCTTCCTGTCGGCACCTTTAGCCTTTCGTGGTAGTCAAAATCTAGTGTGTTGAGAAGAATGTTGAAGCTGCATGAATATTAAGGCCCCGTGAAAAGGGTGCACTCATGTGTGGGATTCCGCGATTCTTGCTTTGGCATAGGAAGGGTTCTGTCTTATTTCAGGAAAGAAGAACGCAATTCTATTGGATTAATCAGATATGCATGTAGGAAATCTAAAATGTATAACTTGGCAGCCTTGTTTCGACGGAAAAAAAACTGGCATGTATGTGTGTTTTCAAATCCTGAAAACAATCATCTGAAATTCTCTGACAGGATTTTAACTATTTTTGTCAATTTTGTCACTTTTGGTCATTTTTGTTATTTTTTTTTCCATTTTTTCCATTTCGTCAATTTTGTCAATTTTGTCAATTTTGTCAATTTTGTCAATTTTGTCAATTTTGTCAATATTGTCAATTTTGTCAATTTTGTCAATTTTGTCAATTTTGTCAATTTTGTCAATTTTGTCAATTTTGTCAATTTTGTCCATTTTGTCCATTTTGTCAATTTTGTCAATTTTGTCAATTTTGTCAATTTTGTCAATTTTGTCAATTTTGTCAATTTTGTCAATTTTGTCAATTTTGTCAATTTTGTCAATTTTGTCAATTTTGTCAATTTTGTCAATTTTGTCAATTTTGTCAATTTTGTCAATTTTGTCAATTTTGTCAATTTTGTCAATTTTGTCAATTTTGTCAATTTTGTCAATTTTGTCAATTTTGTCAATTTTGTCAATTTTGTCAATTTTGTCAATTTTGTCAATTTTGTCAATTTTTTCAATTTTGTCAATTTTGTCAATTTTGTCAATTTTGTCATTTTTGTCATTTTTGTCATTTTTGACATTTTTGACATTTTTGTCATTTTTGTCAATTTTGTCAATTTTGTCAATTTTGTCAATTTTGTCAATTTTGTCAATTTTGTCAATTTTGTCAATTTTGTCATTTTTGTCAATTTTGTCAATTTTGTCAATTTTGTCAATTTTGTCCATTTTGTCAATTTTGTCAATTTTGTCCATTTTGTCAATATTGTCAATTTTGTCAATTTTGTCAATTTTGTCAATTTTGTCAATTTTGTCAATTTTGTCAATTTTGTCAATTTTGTCAATTTTGTCAATTTTGTCAATTTTGTCAATTTTGTCAATTTTGTCAATTTTGTCAATTTTGTCAATTTTGTCAATTTTGTCATTTTTGTCATTTTTGTCATTTTTGACATTTTTGTCATTTTTGTCATTTTTGTCATTTTTGTCATTTTTGTCAATTTTGTCAATTTTGTCAATTTTGTCAATTTTGTCAATTTTGTCAATTTTGTCAATTTTGTCAATTTTGTCAATTTTGTCAATTTTGTCAATTTTGTCAATTTTGTCAATTTTGTCAATTTTGTCAATTTTGTCAATTTTGTCAATTTTGTCAATTTTGTCAATTTTGTCATTTTTGTCATTTTTGTCATTTTTGTCAATTTTGTCAATTTTGTCATTTTTGTCATTTTTGTCATTTTTGACATTTTTGTCATTTTTGTCATTTTTGTCAATTTTGTCAATTTTGTCAATTTTGTCAATTTTGTCAATTTTGTCAATTTTGTCAATTTTGTCAATTTTGTCAATTTTGTCAATTTTGTCAATTTTGTCAATTTTGTCAATTTTGTCAATTTTGTCAATTTTGTCAATTTTGTCAATTTTGTCAATTTTGTCAATTTTGTCAATTTTGTCAATTTTGTCAATTTTGTCAATTTTGTCAATTTTGTCAATTTTGTCAATTTTGTCAATTTTGTCAATTTTGTCAATTTTGTCAATTTTGTCAATTTTGTCAATTTTGTCAATTTTGTCAATTTTGTCAATTTTGTCAATTTTGTCAATTTTGTCAATTTTGTCAATTTTGTCAATTTTGTCAATTTTGTCAATTTTGTCAATTTTGTCAATTTTGTCAATTTTGTCAATTTTGTCAATTTTGTCAATTTTGTCAATTTTGTCAATTTTGTCAATTTTGTCAATTTTGTCAATTTTGTCAATTTTGTCAATTTTGTCAATTTTGTCAATTTTGTCAATTTTGTCAATTTTGTCAATTTTGTCAATTTTGTCAATTTTGTCAATTTTGTCAATTTTGTCAATTTTGTCAATTTTGTCAATTTTTTCAATTTTGTCAATTTTGTCAATTTTATCAATTTTGTCAATTTTGTCAATTTTGTCAATTTTGTCAATTTTGTCAATTTTGTCAATTTTGTCAATTTTGTCAATTTTGTCAATTTTGTCAATTTTGTCAATTTTGTAAATTTTGTCAATTTTGTAAATTTTGTCAATTTTGTCAATTTTGTCAATTTTGTCAATTTTGTCAATTTTGTCAATTTTGTCAATTTTGTCAATTTTGTCAATTTTGTCAATTTTGTCAATTTTGTCAATTTTGTCAATTTTGTCAATTTTGTCAATTTTGTCAATTTTGTCAATTTTGTCAATTTTGTCAATTTTGTCAATTTTGTCAATTTTGTCAATTTTGTCAATTTGTCAATTTTGTCAATTTTGTCAATTTTGTCAATTTTGTCAATTTTGTCAATTTTGTCAATTTTGTCAATTTTGTTAATTTTGTCAATTTTGTCAATTTTGTCAATTTCATCAATTTTGTCAATTTTGTCAATTTTGTCAATTTTGTCATTTTTGTCAATTTTGTCAATTTTGTCAATTTTGTCAATTTTGTCAATTTTGTCAATTTTGTCAATTTTTGTCAATTATGTCAGTTTTGTCAATTTTGTCAATTTTGTCAATTTTGTCAATTTTGTCAATTTTGTCAATTTTGTCAATTTTGTCAATTTTGTCAATTTTGTCAATTTTTGTCAATTATGTCAGTTTTGTCAATGTTGTCAATTTTGTCAATTTTGTCAATTTTGTCAATTTTGTCAATTCTGTCAATTCTGTCAATTCTGTCAATTTTGTCAAATTTGTCAATTTTGGCAATTTTGTCAATTTTGTCAGTTTTTTTCAATTTTGTCAATTTTGTCTGTTTTGTCAATTATATTGATTTAACCAATATCGTCAGTTTGATCATGTTTTCACCATATTGCAGGTTTTTTTTAATTTTTTTTCTTATTCATGACAATTTGTCAATTTAGTTGTTTCGGCCAGTGTTTGTAAGTGAGTTTAATTTTTTTTTTGCAATTTTGTGAAGTCGGTCAATTTTGTCTATTTTGAGAAGAATTTGGATTTTGGTAAACGTGTTCGTTTTCAGAAATATCGCTATTTTAGTCAATTTACAAATTTGGTCATTTTGAAAATTTAGTAAGTTTTGTCATTTTTATCAAATTTGTCCAGTTAGTATTAAAAAATAATTTTGGCAAACTTTTTTCAAACCTAAATTTTTTGCAAATTTTTGTCATTTGACATAATTGAAGAAAATAGCCAAATTTACTAAAAAAAAAAGATTGCATAGGTAGTTGTTTGAAGTTTCAAAATTCCAGCTGGTTTTGCTTTGGAGTAAGAGAGATGCACACATTATTTCACTCGATTTCTATATCCTTGCTTCCTTCATTTCAGAGGTTCTCAGAGAAATCGTTTAATCAGTTAAAATACATGGTTGGGTATCTTTTACTTTACCATATGTTGTGAATTTAAAAAAAAGTACATTAAGATTGTACGTATTTAAAATTTTTTCCAAAGAGACGAGATAATATAGGATATTCCAGGATCCAGCCATTCCAAACCATCAATAAGTTGAACATTATGTTATGAAAATTTGAATTACTTAATATTCGTTTATTTTATAAACCATTTCGAATCTTCAATTTTTAAATTCATTTTGGAATAACCGCGTTCAAAATTCTTAAAGTATAACTTAATGATTTAGAATATAGAAACCTTTATTTCGTTTATTATTTTGTGACATATGTTTCCAAAAAGCCTGTAAAAAAGGCTACAATCCCCTATTAAGTATAATGAATCGGGATTTTCTGTATGATTTGTTGTCATTTGATTATTAACTCGCTTACTTCCTCGTCTATTTTTTAATGCTCACTTCAAAAACGAGTTATACATTTATATATTTATTCTTTAGTGTATGAAAATACAGTTCATTCTCTGAAACGGTAGTATTTCTCAAAAATAAAGTTATAACCCTGAAGAAAATACGTTTAGTGTTGTGAAGGGTATTCTGCTTTGTTTACATTTACTTACAAATATCCCTACTTAAATTTAACCAGCATGTTTCCCTACCATAAAGACACCTGTTACAGTGTTAAAAGCCGATTTATCAACCAAACTAGAGCAGGCAAAAAAAAATGCAGGAAAGAATCAGTCACCAACTGCACTTTACTTAGAAGAATAATCAGCGTAAATCTTTCTCACGTCGCACATTTTGCTGTGGCTATTCTGGTGCTTTTATTCTCTCAGCTCGTTATCGTTATTTTTTGTTGTTGAAAGCGTCGTGGTAATTTTACCTTTAAATAGTATTTAAAGTAGAGGCTATAATTTTTAAGATCCTATTGTACTATCAGTTTTAATTTTTCTGTATTACAATAATTTTTATTTTTCTCAGTCTTAAGCTGAACAACATTTTTCGTTATTCTGTTTCCGAACGAGTGAGTCAAAGTTTAAAGACTCGTTGCAGAACTCTTAGCCGTTAAAATCAATTCGCGGAATAGCTCTTGTTACTTCTCGCCTAACTCATTGAAGGATCAAGTCCTGGCCCCGCCCGAAAGTATGCAAACGTATTCCATGCAGAAGGTCACAAAACACAAAACAACCCCGAACGACGACATTGTCTTTTTATCGTCTTGTGGGACATTTTGTAAACATCAAGTTTCGTCATCACGGCTGGCGTTTGGGCAAGTTTTTTTCCTCTGCTCCTTTTCCCGATGTTATTCCCGCTGCTCTATCGCAACAATTTTTTCGCCAGGACCGAACTTCAATCTGATTAATTATTAATGCTTATGTTCACATTTCGCCCCGGTTCTTCGTCTTCTGTTGCTGTTACTGTGCTTGTACCAGATGAAGTTTCTTCTCCCCGATGCTGCTGTTTTTTTTTATTCGGTTCCTTCCTCAGAGTTCTTTACCCCAATTTTCCACCAGGGGATGGAAATGTTTCCCTTTGTACTGCATCCGAATGACTTGGCGTCGACGTCGAATGGCGGACGTGCCTCGACAGCTTCATTGCTCTTTTGCCTGTGCCTACGCTTGTCAAATACCTACGTTGGTGGGGCAAATTGCTCGAGTAAAATCCTTTTGGTTCCGAAGAAGCTTCTATGTTGATCTTAAAAAAGAAAGATTTTTGTTGGAATTTTGAACTCACGGTTTGAAGTTTTTTCTTATTTGGTATTTTATTCTATATGTTCGAGTTTAAAACACTAATTTCAAATTGCTTTAGCATATAGTTTTTCAATTTCCTTTCAGTTAGAACAATTTCAATTCTTACAGATCCTTTAGCCGAGTGTGTTCCTTCTTTGAAAAAAAAAGGATGAACGACAGAAAAAGCGTCGTACTTTCGTCCATTTCATCGTTTGTATGACGGAAAGGAAAATAAATTTCGAAAGTTCTCCCCGGGGTGTTCTTGATCAGAAGCTTTCGGATCGGAAAGAAGGTACATAAGAGCGAAATCGTTTCTCGTATGCCACCGTAGTTATAGGCTTATTTCGTTGGGCTAAATCTTTGACTTCCTTACTCTCGTTTACCACCTGAGGGAAAAAATATATACCCAAGGGTTTGGATGAATCTGGCTTTGATGGATTAAGCTAATAAAAAGCTAGAAGGAAAAAGGTGGCTGCCAGGTAGATGCACCTCAGAGAATGTGAGTTGAGTTGATAGATTTTGTTCAAGATTGGGATTAACTTATTTGTTTTTTTTTCTCAACTTTTAGTTGGATGAACGAACAAATAATCAACAAACTAAAAATATCATTTAACAAACCAGGGTGTCGTCTGTCACGAAAATTTCTGCTTTATTTTCAGATGATACCAAAAAAAATGAATTTTACAGATCTGGCCTCTGTTTTGTTTTATGTCATATCTCATATCTCATATCTCATATTTCATAGCTCATATCTCATATCTCATATCTCATATCTCGTATCTCATATCTCATTTCTCAAATCACATAACTCATATCTCATATCTCATATCTCATATCTCATATCTCATATCTCAAATCTCATATCTCATATCTCATATCTCATATCTCATATCTCATATCTCATATCTCATATCTCATATCTCATATCTCATATCTCATATCTTATATCTCATATCTCATATCTCATATCACATATCTCATATCTCATATCTCATATCTCATATCTCATATCTCATATCTCATATCTCATATCTCATATCTCATATCTCATATCTCATATCTCATATCTCATATCTCATATCTCATATCTCATATCTCATATCTCATATCTCATATCTCATATCTCATATCTCATATCTCATATCTCATATCTCATATCTCATATCTCATATCTCATATCTCATATCTCATATCTCATATCTCATATCTCATATCTCATATCTCATATCTCATATCTCATATCTCATATCTCATATCTCATATCTCATATCTCATATCTCATATCTCATATCTCATATCTCATATCTCATATCTCATATCTCATATCTCATATCTCATATCTCATATCTCATATCTCATATCTCATATCTCATATCTCATATCTCATATCTCATATCTCATATCTCATATCTCATATCTCATATCTCATATCTCATATCTCATATCTCATATCTCATATCTCATATCTCATATCTCATATCTCATATCTCATATCTCATATCTCATATCTCATATCTCATATCTCATATCTCATATCTCATATCTCATATCTCATATCTCATATCTCATATCTCATATCTCCTATCTCCTATCTCATATCTCATATCTCATATCTCATATCTCATATCTCATATCTCATATCTCATATCTCATATCTCATATCTCATATCTCATATCTCATATCTCATATCTCATATCTCATATCTCATATCTCATATCTCATATCTCATATCTCATATCTCATATCTCATATCTCATATCTCATATCTCATATCTCATATCTCATATCTCATATCTCATATCTCATATCTCATATCTCATATCTCATATCTCATATCTCATATCTCATATCTCATATCTCATATCTCATATCTCATATCTCATATCTCATATCTCATATCTCATATCTCATATCTCATATCTCATATCTCATATCTCATATCTCATATCTCATATCTCATATCTCATATCTCATATCTCATATCTCATATCTCATATCTCATATCTCATATCTCATATCTCATATCTCATATCTCATATCTCATATCTCATATCTCATATCTCATATCTCATATCTCATATCTCATATCTCATATCTCATATCTCATATCTCATATCTCATATCTCATATCTCATATCTCATATCTCATATCTCATATCTCATATCTCATATCTCATATCTCATATCTCATATCTCATATCTCATATCTCATATCTCATATCTCATATCTCATATCTCATATCTCATATCTCTTATCTCATATCTCATATCTCATATCTCATATCTCATATATCATATCTCATATCCCACATCTGAAATCTGATATCTCATATTTCATATCTCATAACTTATGTTTCAATCATTCATTTAAAATTGCCAAAAATGACAAAAATGACAAAAATGACAAAAATGACAAAAATGACAAAAATGACAAAAATGACAAAAATGACAAAAATGACAAAAATGACAAAAATGACAAAAATGACAAAAATGACAAAAATGACAAAAATGACAAAAATGACAAAAATGACAAAAATGACAAAAATGACAAAAATGACAAAAATGACAAAAATGACAAAAATGACAAAAATGACAAAAATGACAAAAATGACAAAAATGACAAAAATGACAAAAATGACAAAAATGACAAAAATGACAAAAATGACAAAATTGACAAAAATGACAAAAATGACAAAAATGACAAAAATGACAAAAATGACAAAAATGACAAAAATGACAAAAATGACAAAAATGACAAAAATGACAAAAATGACAAAAATGACAAAAATGACAAAAATGACAAAAATGACAAAAATGACAAAAATGACAAAAATGACAAAAATGACAAAAATGACAAAAATGACAAAAATGACAAAAATGACAAAAATGACAAAAATGACAAAAATGACAAAAATGACAAAAATGACAAAAATGAAAAAAATGACAAAAATGACAAAAATGACAAAAATGACAAAAATGACAAAAATGACAAAAATGACAAAAATGACAAAAATGACAAAAATGACAAAAATGACAAAAATGACAAAAATGACAAAAATGACAAAAATGACAAAAATGACAAAAATGACAAAAATGACAAAAATGACAAAAATGACAAAAATGACAAAAATGACAAAAATGACAAAAATGACAAAAATGACAAAAATGACAAAAATGACAAAAATGACAAAAATGACAAAAATGACAAAAATGACAAAAATGACAAAAATGACAAAAATGACAAAAATGACAAAAATGACAAAAATGACAAAAATGACAAAAATGACAAAAATGACAAAAATGACAAAAATGACAAAAATGACAAAAATGACAAAAATGACAAAAATGACAAAAATGACAAAAATGACAAAAATGACAAAAATGACAAAAATGACAAAAATGACAAAAATGACAAAAATGACAAAAATGACAAAAATGACAAAAATGACAAAAATGACAAAAATGACAAAAATGACAAAAACGATAAAAATTTGATCCAAAAATGACGCAAAAGTGACACAAAAATGACACAATATAGACACAAAATTGACTCAAAATTGACACAAAAATTACACAAAAATGACACAAAAGTGACACAAAAATGACACAAAAAAGACTCAAAAATGACACAAAAATGACACAGAAATGACACAATAATGACACAATAAAGACATAAAAATTACACAAAAAATGACACAACTGACAAAAAAATAACACAAAAATTACTTAGAATTGACACAAAAATAATTCAAAGATGACTCAAAAAAAAACACAAAAATGACAAAAATATGAAACAAAAATTACGCATAATTTACAAAAAGTAAAAAAAAATATGCAAAAATTACAAGATTAATCGAAATCCTCAAGATCGCAAAATTGAAAATAACTATATGAAAGTTTTTTAAATCACTTCGAACACATATAAATTATATTAAAAGTTCAGTTTCGTGTATTTTATAACAAGAATCTTGATATATCTTCAGCTTTTACGTTTTGAGTAAACTTTTCGCCACTCTCTACTTTGAAAAACCAAAATAGTAACAATTTTATTTTTGCTTTCCGTTACAGGTATGTCCACATGATACTAAATACCCCAGTTTTTCAACAACTTAAAGGTAAGTTTTGCACCCCAGATTGAAATGATTAAAATTCCTTGCATCGAAAAACCTGCTGCATCCTCTGAACTTTCAATTGCCACACTCGGTGATCATTCTCGAATAGGATTTTCGTCTCGGTCATGAATCCTTTAGCAGCCCCACATTCCACGGGCTCGGTTTCTTGAGCCATGAAAAAAAAACTTTCCTAGTTTCATCCAGACCGTTTTGCCACTCAGATGGATCCACGACCCCGCAATTGCAATGTCTTTTTTAGATATTCCCCGGTACGTGTGGTGTTGGCGGCTTCAAACCAACAACTCTTGCAAATAAACAATCCCCTGAAATAAACATCCGAATCATAAACGTAAATAATGTAAAACAGCCGCAGATCCTGGGAAGCGTCTTTTTTTCCTTCGGTTTCCTGGAAGCAAAATTGTTTGCTTCCTTGCTCTGGAAAGAAGTAGACGAATGTGTGAATGTTTTTCGGGTGTGCCGAATTTGTTGCTGTCCGGCATACTACTGTCGACGCTCCTTTCCGAAAGCAAGTCCTAGCAGCAGCAGCAGCAGCATTTCAACATTTATGACCAAGGCCACCGGGCAGTAAAATTGGGGTTTGTT
Source organism: Uranotaenia lowii (assembly GCF_029784155.1). Taxonomy (NCBI): domain Eukaryota; kingdom Metazoa; phylum Arthropoda; class Insecta; order Diptera; family Culicidae; genus Uranotaenia; species Uranotaenia lowii. Next base: position 81,257,138 of record NC_073692.1, read on the forward strand.
GTTTTTTTTATTCGTGATGGACCCCCGTTTGATGGTTTTTTGGTCTGAAGAATGGCTGAGAATCGTGATGTCGGAGATGCAACATAAAGTTTAGGTCGGTTACACGTGAAGTGAGAGCTTGAGCTTTTATTTGTGCGCTATTCAACATATGTTAAATAATCGCAAAGTGAGCTTTAAGCGTAAGGGGCATTTTCCGTTAACCGATTTTTTAGAAAAGCTCCAAGAAACTTCTCAATTGTTTTTCAATGGCAGGTTCATTGAACATATTTTATCCATCCCATATCTTATAGCATATCTGGCATGTACTAGATAAGTCGCCTCGAGCGACATGGACCAGTATCCCAGCATGCCACTGCCACCCAGCTGTATTGAAATATTTTTTGATTTTTTTTTTTAGATTATGGCTAAAAAAAACTAAAAATCGGTGTTAAAACCGTACTTTTCAAACAATCAATCATTTGAGTTGTTCCAGGCAAGGTAGAGGAATTTTGAGAAGTGGATTGGAAAGTTCACGTTGTTTGACTGATTTAGTCTCATTGCACAGTTGGTGCAGAACATCAATCAAACTGTACGAAATTAATAGCGCATAGGAATGAAGAGATTTTTGTTTCCATAATAATATTATAATCGTTTCAAAATCTTTATGTCTTTCGCGACTTATATCAACGATGCAGTTGAGGGATAGTCATTTAAAAACTTATCCGATACAACTGTGATGTTTACTCTTGGGCTCGAACTCACGGATATCGGCTCAGGAAGCAACTGACTTGCCAACTGAGCTATATCACAAGCCCCAGGGATGAAGAGATAAACATTTGATGTGTTCAGCAAAATTGTTCAGTTTTACTTAGTGCATATTTTGGTATAGAATATTGTGGGCTGGTGGTGTAAGCATTAGTACGTACTAGCCATTACACTCTTGAAAGATGTAGGGGAAAGTCGGGTAAGACGGACACAACGAACACTTTCAATATTTCGAGAATTACAATGTTTGGTACTAATCTAATGATGGGAATATGTTCGCCTGAGTGTATCAACACTTTCGGGACCCTTTGTTTATTTATAGCAAGCAAGGTCCCATAATAGTAAATTAAACAAACAAAAACTTTGAGAATCCATTATTTGATGTAATTTTTTCTCCTCATAAAATAGTTCATAACTCGCAAAATTTTCGAAAATGTCAACCGTTTTCAAAGGGAGAGTGTTTATTAGGCTTCTTTTTAACCATATGGAGGAAAATCAGCGAGTTTCCGTCAAAGGGCTTGAACATCAATCGTTTAGAAAAAAAAAGCTGCTAAGACGGGTAAGACGGATACCTCAAGGTCGGGTAAAACGGACACATAAGTTTCTCCAGGTATTTTAAATTTTTCATCGGTTTGATCCTCCATATGCCTTCAGAAGACCTTGGCAAGATCAATTGCCGGTCGGAAAGCACTCAACATATCAAATAGGCCATAAAAACTGTAAAAACAGCATCTCTGGTGAAGAAAGCACCTATAAAATACGGAATTCCGAAACCACACTGTTTCGCTTCTGGACTCGGACCAGTTGGTTCCATTTTGGTTTAAAAACGTTTGCTTATACTGAACTCACAAAAATATCAACATTTACAGCGATTTTCGCGACAAAATGTACCTTTTCTAGCAGTGTCCGATTTTCTCGACCATTTTTTAAAATATTTTTATTGATTGTATCCCATCTACCCGAAAACCATTGCCCAGAATGAATTTTTCCCAGAATGACAAATACCCGAAATCAAACCTTAGAATGAACCATTTCCCAGAAAAAAATTCCCCAGAATGCACCATTTACCAGAATTTTTTCCCCAGAATGGACCATTTCCCAGAATTTTTTTCCCCAGTATGGAACATTTACCAGAATGGCACAAATCCCAGATTTTTTCCCCTAGTATTTTTATTTGTTTTTTTTTTCTAATGAATTCTTGAATATTTCATATGATTCGAAATTATTTTTTTCAAAATGATTTTTTAAATGAAACAACGACTTTGAAATTTTCCAACTAAATTTATTTTAGAACCAATATTGTGCCTTGTTTATGGTTTGGGTACTTTAATTGATTCAATGCTTACCATGGTCCTTTAAAAACCGTTTTGGTATCCGCTAGCGATTTTCCATATTGAAATTCCAAAGTTTTTACTGGGTTTTCCCCGGTAATAAATGATGATATTTCAGTTATTTATTATAGGGTAAGTGAGCCTAATTTCGCTATATTATGTCAGAGGTTTTTAGCTTTGATATGAGTAGCCCGAATCATGAACTCTTAGATATACAATTTCTTGGTAACTAAGTTCCAAATTTTTTTCAGAACTCTGTTAAGGTTTAAAATAATGATTTCAAGCTTTAATTTACGAGAAATATCATGTTTTATAAAGTATGTCGATGTTCCTAATTTGACACTAATTGTTCCTAATGTTAACATATGAGGAAAAATCTATCCGCGTACCCAATATTTGTTCCTGATTTTGCATATGGGTCGGTTTTTTAATACTTTAATGAAAAAAATCTCAATACTCACCATTGAATAAATTTTACAACGTTTTCGGAATAGGAATAGAAAAATAAGGACTATTTTAATCCTACACAATATTCATTTACGCTAGTTTTTAAGAAAGTAGTGGATGTTGAGCTTATTAAAATTCAAACTTTACCTTTTCCAATGGATACATTTATTCAAAAAGTAGAAAATTCATTGTAATATATACAAATAAGATACAGTCAAACAGAGCATCATGCAACAGCTTGGTTAGATGCAACATTTGTGTATCACAACACTTATTTAAACTTTATTTGAGTATAATGTAATAAAATTAACATTTAATGATAACAAAACGATGATGCCATAGTTTCTCAAGTCGTGAGATAGTTTTTTTTTAAGTTTTTGATTCTCATAGAAAATTTGAAAAATCGTAATTTTGACATTTTTTATGCCGTTAAAAACTTTACACAGTATGACGGATTGGCCTTATGATATCACCTAAAATCTTTATATTGATTTTATTATCCTATATCAACACTGTTGGTGTGTAAATATTTTTCGGAAAATTTCTTAATTTATTTTAAATAAATATTTTTAAAATTCCGATAGCAGTCTGGGCTAAAATGCATCAACAGACAAATCAATTATTCACAGTTCAAATTATTACTATCCATACGCTAGAATATCGTTTTAAATTTAGTTGATGTATGTAAATTTATAAAGCACTTTTATGTTTTTTTTATAAAATCTTTGACCAAATAAAAATCAAATTTAATTTGAACAAAACAAAAAATAACTGCAGATCGTGCTTTATGCGTAACGAAATCACAAAAATATAAAAAAAAACTATTACCTTTCACACTTTTTCATGTGATTTTACGTTGAAAACATAGGTTTCTGCAACTTACCCCTTTTTCTTAGTAGAGTAATAATCGCATGTTTTGTTAACTTAAAAATAACTGGTAAAATCAATTATTTTTCTGACTACGTTAATTTGATGTCCCATTAACCTTTACACTTTTGATGTATAAGCGGTATGATTTTCTGTGGACTTTAGGTTTTTCGAAGCCATTGAAATGGAAAAGTTTTGCATGATGGCCCAGGTAGCGGTATACAACGTATTTTATTGAGATTTTTTTAAAGTTTTTCCCTTTCAATTCTGTTCTTGTTGAGATGCTTTCTGTAAGTTGATAATGTCCTTTTCAGGTTCTTTACAACCTGGCGAAAATATTTTTTCAACATTTTTAGCTTTGACATACACTGAAATAATAAAAATATCATGTTTTATTAACTCAAAACAGTTTATTTTAACAGATCGTTGAAAATGAAGTTAAAACACAATTCTACCAACCAAATTTATTTCAAATAACTTTTATGACCTACATATAATTTGGAAAACTTTGACTATGTCCATAATTTGGAACACATTGAAAATAGTGTTCCTAATTGTGGACATAAGCTGTTTTTAGTTTTTATACGAAAAAAACATGGTTCTACTTATTACTAAAATCATGATTAAAAACAACTGGACGAGAAATTAAAAAAAAAATCGGATGACAAATTCAGCTTTAATCTTCTATTTCCAAACAGGTGTTTTTTAAGAAATTTGCTAACAATTCCATTCAATTTGGACATACTTTTAAACAATCCGGATTTTACAAAAAATCCTGTGAGCTAAAAATCTAATTTATTAGTAAAATGAAAGTTCACATGATCCGTTACATTATCATTTTTTTTTAAATTGTGATAAGTGAAATATAAGGTCAAAAACAGTCAAAATCGAACAATATGTTAACATTAGGTACACATGCCAAATTAGGAACACTTACCCTACTCGTTTTTGATTAAAAATCATATTGAATCGAAAAATATCAATGTAAAGGGCCTCAAATTTCTAATATTTGTATTTCATTACTTGTTGACCGGTTAGAAATCATAACAAATACTTCGACGTCTTCTTACTCGTAGTGTTTTCGTATTAATGACAGGTTTTCATATATATATTTTTTTTTGAATAAATCTAACGAAATTGGCACCTATTCGTTTTTTTTTGCTCCACAATTTCAACAATTTTGCAAAAATAATTCCGGGTCAATTGAAATTATAATGTACTACTTTTCAGTAACTGTGAAAATTTCTAGAATTTCTAGAAAAAAAATGGCATAGTTTGTATAAAAATATGTAAAAAAATATATATCAAAACGTACTATCAAATCAACTTGAATGAGGATTTGTCTTACAAAACTTAAAATCACCAGTTTGCAGGAAAATACATAATTTTTTTCTAAAGTCGGTTATATTTTATGTTCAAATCCAAAGATATTTTTTAGAAAAAAGTGTTTTTTAACACAAAAAATTGAATATCTTTAGTAGTAGTCATTTGCATTGAAGGTTCGTAAAAATAAAGAAAATCGTGTTAAAGACAGGGCTGAACTAAGATTGTTTGATTAGAAGATATTATTTTGTATCAGGGTAACGAGCTTATATTTCGACAGGAGCTTGTTTTCAAAACAATTTTTACATAAGACATAAACAGAGGCCGGCATTAGAACGCTATTTGCTAGTTAGTCCGCTACATTTTTGTTTGTTTGTTTGATTACGGCCTAAAAACCTCCATCACCTTGTGGAAAATAACATTTATCAGCATTCTAGGATGAAGAATTGCATCTAGTGCATATATTCCATCGTAGGAAACTTCAAGCAAAAGTTGAACGTAGGAAGCATTAAAAACTCAACCCCTGCTTTATAGGGGAACATGCCCTATTATGCGCCACATAAGCGAATCGCTGATTTTCTATGTATTCCACGTACAAATTGTGTTGAAAATGGGTGCAATCGTTGAAGAAAAGTGTTTTCTACAAATGCCAATAATATTTTATTTCTCAAATTGCTATAGTTGCTTCAAAAACTTGATTTTTTAAAACCATATTCAAAGCCACAGAACAAAACTGTGTTGCAAATACGCGCTGCTGTGTATTCAATATGCGCCTAGCAGCCGAACACACCCGAAAGCATCCGAAGACCAAAAACACACCAATACTTACAGACACTTTGACTGAAAAGAAAATCAAAATGGACTAATCAAAATTTTGAAAAAAAGAAAAGTAGATTTTTTGGGCTGAATTAACGCTCAAAATAGGGTTTTAGAACACGGACAAAATCCGGGCTTTTCCAATGAAATCTGGGCAACCGAGTCGGACCAGACTTTTCCCAATTTTAATATTAAATATCCGGTCCAATTTAAACAGAACCGGGCAATGGCAACCTTATCAAAGAAATTCAGGTCTTAATATTAAATTTTAAATTAAATTCATTTTGGAGGTTCTGGTTCCATATTTCTATAACCAAAATTGTATTTCTACATATTTTCGTATTTCTGATTTTGTATCAAGTTTAGGATTCTTGATTTTCAGTTCGAATAATCATAAGAAATTAGGAATAGAAAGCGGCTTTGAAATCCTTGTTCGAATTCGGTTTGCATTTCATATCAAATTTTAATAATGTTTTCGAAATTCTTCTGCATTTTTAATATTCGAATAATGGTTTTCCGAATATGAAAAAAGAAGAAATATATTTTATATTCAAATTCGAAGTTCTTAAACTTAATTCTTACACAAAATTTAAACATTTAAAGCTTCTAAGTGGCGATCCAAAATTGAAAACCAGATTCTAATTCATCATTCGAAATTCACATTTTAAATCAGATTCACAAAACAGATTAAAAATTAATAATTGAAATAATGAACAAAGCTTAAACCAGCACTACAGAATTCAAATAATAGATTCAGGAATGAGAGCTCTAAGATTTGGCTCATGAAATTCTGATCAGGAATAAAAATTCGGAGATCGTATTTTTTGTATATTTCGGAAATCGTTTAGAAATTCGGAAACAGATTCAAAGTTAAATTTTTGAATTAAAGTTTAGAATTCAGAAAAAGATTTAGCTTGTGAATGAGTTTTTCAATCAATATAAAATTATTGAGAAATTCAAGAGAACATAAACTAAAAAATGTGCTTGTCATTTCAATTTCCAGATTTCACAGTTTTTAATCAGAATAAGTTTGTACACACAATTCAGCTGAAAATCACAAACTTGAGTTTATTTTCTAAGTTTTGATTAATGCAAAATATCCCAAATTATATTTGAAAAAAAAACCATTCACAGGATTTTTAGTATGGAATTGATTTTTTATGAAAAATATTGCCTGTTTAAGAAACATGTACCTCATCTTCACCTAAAAAATCTGCACAAATTTTCTTATTTTTTTGGTGTATTGTTTTACATTATTAATATTGCAGCTTTTTTTGCATTTTGCATCAAGCCAATTAAATTCGAAATTTTTTTTATCTCTTACTTTTCTTTTTGGAAAATTTTATTAATTTTCATGAAAGGTTAGAAATCTTGGAATTTGCAAAAGAGTTTATAAGGTTGGGCTTGTTTGATTTGAGTATAGAATAAGTTTTTTTTAAAGAAATTGAAGGCTATCATAAAAAGTACTTATTTTATGCTCAAATCAAGTAACTTTGATCTATCAGACTTTCAAACAAATTCAAAAAATTTAACCATCGATGAAAGCAAATTTTATATTTTGTTTCTAGAGGTTTCATTAAAAAAATTTTTAGCTCACCCTTTAGGCTAAGGACCATTTTTCTGAAGTTACTTTTTTAAGGTTTCATTAATGACCATCCTTGTAGCATTCGTGTCTTCTGTTAAGTTACAATTTCATACGAAAACTATTAAGGAGCACTTAAAAATGAATAATCATATAGTTACAAACATAATTTGTTTTATTTTTTTTATACGTGTGTTTTAAGGCAAAAAATCATAGGTAAAAATTAGTCACCAAAACCCCCCCCATGAGTCGGTTCTTCCTACGGCCCTGGAAGAATTCAATAGTCGGTTTGGTGCACAGTCGATGGATCCAAGCTGGATGTCCAGACATTTTCATGTTTCAGTCGGTTGATTTCTTCCAGTATTATTCGTAGCGTTGTGATGTGGTCCACCGTCCACACATGATCGTCCGGATCGGAATCCAGCTTGTTGTCGTTGGAGTGTAGCGTCAATCTTCTTCTGGAATCTGTTCAGGATCACTTTGCAGAGTACTTTGAGGGTTGTACAGATCAACGTTATGCATCGCCAGTTACCATACTCTGTTAAATCTCCTTTCTTAGGGAACTTCCCAAGGATACCCTGCATCCAGTCTGTCGGGAATGATGCAGTATTATTTCATCATTATTCAACATTTATTCAATTCTTACACTATTTGGACAATGAAAACAATTGAAAAAAGTATTTTTCGTAGTTTGAGGTCAATTCAATTCAACTGATTCATATAATAGCGCCAGCACTAAATTTTACTTCGGAAGTCCGGACTTCCGACATCCGAAAGACTTCCGACAAAGGAAAGTGAAGTACTAGATTGTCGGAAGTCTGTGTTTTGTTGCCAGTTCACCAGCGACGTTTCTAAAAATTTTAATTATATTCACAATAGTTCATGAAGTAGAGGTTTTATTTTTTTTATCTTACGATGAAGCTTTGCTGCAAATCCATTTCGAAAAACACACGAATAAACACTGACAGCACCGGTCGGCCGACACCTACCGTCAGATTAATTTAACATCTTTTGCTCTCTGTTTCTGTTCCGATGCCAATCCCGGAGACTTAGTTGATGGTTGTTTTGCATTAATAAATGATAGCCTTTCGATTGGGCTCGAAGCCTTTTATTTTCGTTTTTTTCACTTGCCCTTCTTCCATTGGAAGGTTCGATTTCGACTGGATCAATCCTTTCACAATCTTCCCAAAGAAGAACTGCTGGAAATCCTCCCAGCAGACAGACGAAGGTGCCGGATCTCAAACATTTACTTTTCCCGTTTGAAACAAATTCTTCCGGAAGCAAAGACCCGAGCAGCGGTCGAGAAACTGCGAAAATCGAAATACATACTTTCGATTTATTTTACTTCTCCACTCCAACAGGGCTAGTGCTTAAAAATCCGGAAAAACGATCCACTCGAATGTTTTAAGAACCGAGCAACCGGTTAACCCGTTGCCGAATATAAAAATAAAATTTTGTATGCACGTAGCAAGTATAAATTACAAGCGGAAGGCGCTTTCCCAAAAATCGAGGCAAACAAGTCCGTCCGGAAAAGCTTGAAAGATTTTCTTTTTCGCTTCGATCGAAGGTAACATTAAATGGGACTGCACCAGGCAGCAGTATTGGGGTGTTAAAATTTTGCTTTCCCGCTTCTTTTCGGGGCCAAAACATGAGCCCGAGTCACGATTAGATTGTCCTGGCTTCGAACAAGATTGGTGAGATGCTGCATTGGATTGCTGAAAAATTGATTATGTAGTGGCTCGTATGCTCACAACAGTCAAGCCAGCTGTGTTTCATGTTCTGGACGAATTAAACGGAAGGCAACAAATTAAATAGTTGTAAAAAGTGGTACAGCTCCTTATATAAAATTGATAAATAATAATAAAAAAAAAGAAAAACGATTTTCGTAATCTCAGAGCAGAAACTCAAGCAGAAAAAATCGGCTCATATTCGGATGTGATCCATATCATCCACAAATTAATACCGATTTTGACAACATATTTCATTAAAAGCCAAAAAAAAATTTAACATGATTGAGTGAGCTAATAAAAATACAGTCAATTAACAACATTCTGAAGGGAAGAGGGGTGGAAGATGTGAAGATGATTTATAAATAACACATCATGGTTTTAAAAAGTTTTTTTCAACTATGGTTTTCACTCCCATTTATTTGATTTTTAGCTGGTAAAAATCAAATAAATTGTGTGTAACTGTGATCTCTACAATTTGTTAAAAGAAACTTATATTTTGTCATCTAGAAAAAAAATCCAACAAATATTGAGCAACAAATTCTCCTCGAGGAGCCTCTTCCAAATATGTTTTTTTTTGTCATTTAATCTAAGCTAGACATTTGCTAGCTTCAATAGATGTTTGCCAACTAACATGTTCACAAGCAATAAATACAAAATGGAAAAGAAAACTGTCAACGCTTTCATCCCTCCGAACTCAATGATTATAGGTCTTTGGTGGATGACTTTAACATATCGTTTCAAAGCATCTGTGCGGGTTCGGCAAGAGAATTATGTTTTCCAATTCACTGAACTATACCGCTACACATATACCCGCACTAACTATCTTATGCAGTGAGCTCGATGACACATTACATAGTAATGTTACAGGGCTTCTCCCTACTTTCGATGTTTTTCACTTGCGTGCTAATTCGTTGAACACGGTTTTGTTCTCATTTTGGAAAGCATTTTTTTTTCTTTATTTTTTGCTCGAACATCCCGAGCAGACTTTAAGGGCAAAATTCTACTCAATTTTACTATCATGCCTTGGTATCATTTTGCCCGCATACTGCAATGGCAAAATTTGGGTCTCACTTTTCATATACGAATTATCTTAGTTTACTTCGAATGACTAGTTTTGAGTGTTTAATGATGGCAGTTTTAGGTATGATTTACAGCCAAAATTGAGCACCGATATGGCATAGTTGTGCCCTCAAAATCTTGGTTTTAGCCTCATCCATGATTTTTTGCAGAACATTTAAGTAACGTTTACATGAGTAAATTTTAACTTTAAGGTTTGTATGGGAAATTTGAATATTTTGTACTGGAAAATCAACATAATTTTTGGGTTTTTCTGTGGAACCGACCTTGCTAATGGTTTTTGTGCCTATTTATAACGAAAACGAAGCTTTTAAGACCCCAAGGTTTAAGACATCCAAAAATGACCCAAAATCGACTCAGTCTAATGATCAAGTTTTGTTGAAAAAGGCAATTACTCATCATCTCTACAAAAATGTTATCTAAGAGTATAAGAATAGTTCTAAATTTCAGCGCAATCAATAGTCACGATCACAGACGTTATCTAGACTTTCTAAAAACGAGTAATATTCGAGCTTGTCTACACTGTATAAATGTATTCCACGAAATAATCAAGTTGTAAACATCACCCGCCCTACAACTTTCATGCATTATTTATACACTTGTGAGCGCAAATCCGCGGCGAATCACTTCCTTCGGGAAAATCGAACCGGAAAAGGTTTCCGAAATAAAATCCGACACAATCATAATCGTACGCCCATTGACAGTCGCTTGCCCTCCGACCTTCCTGTTTTGGAGACGTCTTTGAAGCCCAAAACTGTCAGCCAACACAAGTGCGGGTGTTATTTGGCTAGCAAAATATGTGTGTGATTTTCAACCAAACGAAGGGTGAAAAAATGTATCCTTTAGTTTCCCTTTTTTGTGGCTTGGCGCGACACGTTTTTGCCACACACCACCATATAAATGTATCAATAACCATAACAATAAACAGTGCAAATTGCTTGCTCCCCGGTTTGGGACACTCGCTCGGGAATATGACGAAGAAATATACGGTGGAACCATTTTTACTGATTCCTTTGCGTTTCTTGGGGTTGTTTTGAAGAATTTAAAGTTTTTTTTAAGGGTTTCGGGGATTGGACCCAATGTGCTGTTTTTTTTTTTTCATAAAATGATTTTTTTCCTAAATTATCTAGTTCAGGGGTGAGCAACCCGCGGCCCGCGGGCCGCATGCGGCCCTCGAGACATGTTTGTGCGGCCCGCGAAGCTTATCTCAAATTAAATTTATTTCACGTTTTTTTTCTATGATAGGTTGTTAATGATCATAAAATAGCAGTCCCTACTAAACCAAAAACATGAAATATCAATAAGTTGATATGCACGTCACTTGTTTACAGTTACAATTTCCCATAATCATCAAGATTTTTGAGTTTTTTGTATCATTTAAGCTTTTTATTGTTTTTTTTTATTTATTGGAAAAACGTTATATAAGGAGGTAGTTAAGACGTTATTTTTCGTTTCAAACAATGTTGAAATTGTATGATGAAGTGAAATATTTTTGTTCTTGATTAATGGCTGAGCTGAAAAAAAAGCTGATTTTCAATCAATTTAATACCCTTTTTTCAATCAAGGACTCCGATATTGTCAAGATATTCTTGTTTCACGGATAACGCTTTCAAAAATTGGATTCTACATTGTAAAGAAATTAAAAAAAAATAAGATTACAACTTCTTCTGACCTCATTAAAGATTGTTATTGAATATTGAATATTGAAGATTTTAATTTTTTCAGCAAGTTTGTTGAAGAATGCGAAATGATTTGACTTATGGTTTTAAAAATATCAAAAATTCAATTTAGTTTGATTTTTCTTTAAAATTTTGTTTAAATTCCCGGTTGATACAGGTTTGAATAACAAAAAAAATTACATATCTTTTTTTCTCAGAATCCAAAATAACTCGTTGTTTTTTTTAAGTTTATAAGGGCGGAACTAATTTCAAATCCTTTTTTTGCCACTCGAAGTTGGAACATCACGAGGAGGGGAAAATAAAAAATAATGCGAAAAACAAATAAATTGGAATAAATTGCACGAAACATTTTGTGCAACTAAATTGCAAACAATATCATTGCACAAAACCTATAAATCAAGTGATTTTTTATCGAACAATTCAATAAAATCAAGAAAACAAAAGGTGATAACCTTTCCATCTTCCACAATCTGTTTTCTGCTCTTGTAATCTTTCGAATATTTGATAAATTTTTCAAAATTTTCATAAAATACATCAAATTTCATTAATTCCCCCTTCGGGTTTTTAGAAATTTCGAAAGGGAGGTGACAAAAGAAGAAATTGATATTTGTTCTGGTGTGATTGGGTCAATTAGAATGTATATTTAACAGTTTTGTCAAAAAAAATAAAGGACATGAATTGAAAAAACTATTTTTTAAAGTTATCTCGAAAACTACAGCTGACAAAAAAACTAACTGAAAACATATTTGGATTCAGCGCTCCTGAATAAGTCAAAATCAGTTCTGAGATTCCTTGCACCTCGGAAAAATGTGAATTTTGTTAACTTGTGTTATAAGTGATGCTATTTTCAGAAATTTCATAGGTAAATCATGCAAAACATTGATTAAAAAGAGTCATTCAACTCAAAAATTAGACATCCACATTATCAAAGTCATAAGATTTTCATGATTTAGCTTTTGAAAGCCTATCCCAGAGATATCTAAATTTAATTTAAAATTTATGAAATCTGTAAATATTTTCTAGAATCAAAAATGTAAACTGTAACATGGACAAATCTGCTTAAATATTTTTTTAAAATAATTTTGAAACTTTGCTCAACATTTCATTTCAATTATTTCACACAAAACTTCAAATAAAAAAATTACTGTTTGTTGAAAAAAATATAGGCTTCACGACCAAATTTAAATGAGTTGTGATAAAAACTTTTCAATGGGCGCAAAAAAAATCGTTATGGTTAAGCTCCATGAAAATTTTTGATTGAAGTGATCACGAAAAAAACCATCGCATCGGTTCGAACAAAAAAGGGTTTTTGTTAGAAAACGGTTCAAACCTTTTAAGGAAGCATAGAAAGACCTACAAAATTTTTCGATTCTGTATGAATAAAAGGAAAGCAAATGACGTTTCCTTTTTGAAAAAAAAAAAAAATATTCGCTAAACATTTCAAATCACTCAAAACATTCAAATTATTCGAAAATTATCAAGATTTATTTATGAACCTATTAAATTTCACCTGGTTTAATCAGCGTTAATTTAAAAAAAATGTTTATGCAAGCATATGAATACGTCTTTTATCCTTTTTAATTTTTTGTATAAAATTTTTCGTTATAACGAACAACGTAAAGCTCAGCAAACTATTACTAAAAATTTTATTTTGATGCGGCCTGCCGAAAGAATTTTAAACTAAAAGTGGCCCGTGGTTTCAAAAGGTTGCTCACCCCTGATCTAGTTGATATTCTTTACCCAACAATTATCCATCAATCTTAAGGTATTAGAAGAGATTTGGCTGAATGGCAGCACTTAATCAGAATAAAAGGGAAAATAGTTCCTGTATCTTTTTCTTAAAAATTTGAAGCACCATAACTTTAGCCTTTTCAAATTGTATATTTAGAAGTTAAAGTTAAAATTATTTCAAGAATCTTTGACTGATTTCTTTTAAATCAGCTCTCCCTAGAAATCGGTACAAAATTTCTAGTTTTGGAAGCTATGCTTCAATCTTTTTTAACGTTATTCAAAGTAGAAGAAAAAAACCTTTGGAAAAAGACTGTTGCTCAGCTACTTAAAGCTCTCTGAAAAATTCCTGATAAATTAGTTATGGTGTATTTTAGATCATGAAAAAATCGTTTTATACCATCAAATAACAAATTTTTTTCAGTCATGGTGTGGTGAAAAAGTGGAATGTAAAATTGACGTAATTTGACTCTTTTTTTTTGTATTTGAAACATTTGAAACAAATTATTCAACTTTTAACAAAATTCAGTAAAAAAAACTTTACTTATAACAATAAAACTTTGTCCACAGGAAAGGAAAATTTCACACCGGATGCATTTAGATAATGTCCCAAACGATTGATTGCCAAATGGTAAAAAGTGCGAAAAAGGATTGCGTGAAATTCTATTCGCCGTGTTATGGTGTCGTTCGGAGTAGTTGCAAAGTTGCATTGCAAAGCACTATTTAATGCCCAAATCTACTCATGGTCACTGTTATTTAGCAACCGTAGTTCAGAAATCTTACAAAAAATAGTTTTCCACTTAAATGTATGGCTTATTTTTATCTTTTGTACTGCAACAACGTTGATCCATAGTCAACCCTTCTAAGGTAAATTTTCAAAAATATGGCTAAAATTTTTTGAATGGTTGGGAAAAATAAAAACTGTGACAGGAAAAATGCTGATGTTGATGATAAATTCAGCAACATGTAAATAATGTTGAAGACAATTTTTGAAAAAAGTTTGTGCAAAGAATTCTGCACATCCTTGCTTAGTCGGAGGCAAAACACAGACAAATGTTTTGTTTCGCTGATATGAAGTTGAATTTACGATTATATATCTAGTTGGGGATATGGAATGAACATTTATTTATTTTGATCAGATTGGAAATCCATAAACAATTTTATTTTGAAAATCGTACTTTATTTATTTTCAGTCAAAAATAAATCTGTTGATATATTAACGATGAGAGTGAGAAACTAATATTTTCACTGCAATTTGCACAAAAATCTGCTGGAAGGAAATTCCTTAAAGAGCGAGGTGATACACGCGCATACTATTTATACTCCAGGACTAGAAGTTGGTCACTTTTTAGTAACTTTATCACTTTTTTTTAAACTGGTCACTCACTGGTTACTTTTTTTAAAATTTAATTGTAGAGAAATGAATCCAACTAAGATGAAATTTCAGGGACTAGATAAGAGAAAATCGATGTTGAAAAACATGCGAAAAAATTCGCCTTGTCTCCCGGTGAGACTTGAACCCACATCTTGCGCCTCTCCGGGCCCATGTATTAACATTCTACTACAGGAGACCAACGCCAGGTACATGGGCCACGGAGAGGCGCAAGATGTGGGTTCATGTCTCACCGGGAGACAAGGCGAATTTTTTCGCATGTTTTTCAACATCGATTTTCTCTTATCTAGTCTCTGAAATTTCATCTAAGTTGGATTCATTTCTCTACAAAAAAAGTTTCGCTGACTGAATGTTTGAGTCAACACCCATCTCTGGGTCGAAATTTAAAAATTTAGATTTAGTTTAAATTAAATTTTAAGTCACTAATTTTAACCCTTCATTTCATGATATTTTTTTTTTATTTTTTGTTGAAAAAATTCTCAATAGTGCGCAATGATGAGTACATGAAGGGAACGATAATGAAATAATATAATTTTGGAGTATTTGGCAAAATTATTAATTGTTGCAAATTGACAAATGTTGCAACAACGTGAAATGGTTATACCTTTACGTTGCTCACTCAAGACAGTTAGAAATAAATGTTTACTTCGAATTTATCTTACACTTATCTGAAAGAAAATAAAAGCTCTTGTTAAAATATGATTGTGACGAAAATTTCCAATGTTTAAAAATACCATGTAACTTGCGTGTTATTATCTTGTTAATCCTCGTTATTTTTTATTTCTCTCTCTATGGATCTGAAGACATTATTTGAATATTGTTTCTGAAAAGGAAATCAACTGAAAAACATTAGTCGTATTTACCTTTCCGCTTTGTGCTGGTCGACTTCTTATGAGAATTCTCATTATTTAAATTATTTCTGCTGGTTTTTATCTAAGTCAGACAGATTTTTTGCTTGATGATACGAAATTCGAGGTCTAGTCAAGCATCAGTGATATTTGAGAACTGACTATCAGATTATACAAATAATGTAAATGCAGTTGAAATCCGAAGTTTTCGCGCTGGTGATTGGCAACCTTGCCAACCAGCGACGATGAAAAATTCACCAAACACCTCGGCAATCGGCAACCCTTTTTTTTTTGGTTCCAACACGTGGAAGATGTTTGATAGATGTCTGGTCAAAATGCAATGTCGTCAGTGATATCGCCGTCGCTAATGTGGACGAAAACTTCGGTTTGGGGGTTCGGCGACAAAAATATAGCTAAATCTACCAGCTGTTGAATTATTTTAACGAGCAGTTGAGAAATCCTATAGATCCAGACTTTACATAAATGCTAGTTTATTCGTAGTTATTGACATAGATTAGGCAATATTATGGGTTCAGTCAAAAATCTGTGATATACACTGCCGGCCAAAAGTTTGGGATCACCCGCTAAAAAACATGCAAATTTTGATCGTTCATATCTCAGCCGTCTTAGGACATATTGCAAATCTTCTGATCTCATTTAAAAGATAATGAGCAATAGCTATTTTGGAGGTATTTTGCCCATAAATAATGTTTAAGTTTTGCACCTAAAACTGAACCTAAAGTTAGAACATTTTCAAAAAATTGCACTCAATATTCAAAGCCAATCATCTCGCAATAGGGTGAATCAAATTTTTAAATTTGAGTTGCATTAGAATCCTTATTCTATACTTCTTAAAACACAATAAAAAAATTTTGAGCAAAAATTTAAGAATGTACTATTAATTAATAAAATAAACACTTAAGTTATCGTCCAAAAGTTTGGGATCACCTCTCAGTATGGTGTATCGGCCAAATACGTATTGCAGATCTGAAGGGTGCATTTAAAAGCTTAGGAATTGTTGTTTTTTCATAAATTCATACAAAAATTATATTTTTAAGTGATAACCATAAAAAATTTACCTGAAATTTATTGTTTTTTGAAAATTCACACTTATGATTGTGAATTTTTTATGGTTATGTATTTAAAATATATTTTTTAATGAATTTATGAAAAAAACAACAATTCCTAACCTTTCAAATGCTACCTTCAGACCTGCAATACGATGTTAAATGAAAGAATGATCCCAAACTTTTTGCCGATACACCATACTAGGGGTGATCCCAAACTTTTGGACGATAACTTAAGTGTGTATTTTATTAATTAATAGTACATTCTTAACTTTTTGCACACAATTTTTTAATGTGTTTTGAGAAGTATAAAATAAGGATTCTAATGCAACTCAAATTTTGAAATTTGGTCCACCCTATCCCAAGATGATCGGCTTCGAATATTGAGTGCAATTTTTTGAAAATGTTCTAACTTTAGGTTAAGTTTTGGGTGCAAAACTAAAACATTATTTATGGGCAAAATACCTCCGAAATAGCTATTGCTCATTATCTTTCAAATGAGATCAGAAGATTTGCAATATGTCCTAAGACGGTTGAGATATGAACGATAAAAATTTGCATGTTTTTTAGCGGGTGATCCTAAACTTTTGGCCGGCAGTGTAGTAGAGTCACCCATACAAATTTGGATATCAACCTGTAGAGTTTTTTTTATCCGTGTGGAGTTAAAAATGTTTTGATCAATGTACTGAAGATTTATTTTTCCCCTTGGGGGGGAGGGGGGTGATCGCCCCCTTCACCCCCCCCCCCTCCCCGTAGACCAGCGCATGAAACACAGTCATTTTGAAATAATGTTTATAGCTGGTATGTTTTGTTCATTGTGTATAGTTTAATGGCGTCAAAAAATCGAAATAAATTCAAAATTGTTCGATGAAAATCGTAGCTCTGAACAAGCCTGAATTTACAGATTAAATTTTCTGCTGAAGGTTTTTGTAGCTGGATCTACACTTTAGAGGCCAGTGAAAAAGGCCTCGTCAAGCTATAGTGAAAATAACCGCTTCATTTTGACCTGTTTTCGATCGCTCCACTGTTCAAATATTTGCCTTGTACCAAATATCATTTATACTGGATTATTTCGGAAAAAAAACACTTATAAATATATCGAAGAGTTAAATTTTGAGGATAAAATGAAGAAAAAATTAATTTCTGTAAAGAAAAAGCTGCATGCTGCAAACATTCAGCCAAACGGCTGATAGCCTGATGTCCGATTCCTATACAAGCTCTTGGTTATCCCATTATGAGCCTTGAGAATTCAAGTACCGTCAACTGGGGCATCATGCAACACTTTTTAACTTCAATGGCTTCTTAAAACTTATTTAGGCCGGAACAAATTTAAAATCCTTCTTTTTTCCCACTGAGTTGGAACTTCGCGTGGGGGGAATAATAAAAAATAATGCGAAAAACAAATTGATTGGAATAAATTGCACAAAAGCTTGTAAACAACAAAATTGCATACTAAATCATTGCACAAAACCTATAAATCAAGTTTTTTTTATCGAAAAATTCAATAAAATCAACAATACGAAAGGTTAAATAACTGGCATCTTCTAAAATTTGTTTTTTGGTCTTGTAATCTTTTGGATTTTCGTTTTCGAAATTTGCATAAAATACTTCAAACTTTATTTATTCCTTCTTTTGGGATTTTTGGAAATTTCGAAGGGGGGTGACAAAAGATGAAATTGATATTTGTTCCTGACTTAATGTCCACAATTAATCATGTTGTATATAAAAATTTTTAAGGCTGATGGGAAATCAAATTGACGAAGCCAGAAAAAATGTTTGTTTATCCACTTATTTTTAAATTTACAAAGATATGCGATTTTCACACTACTACTAAAAAGGGATAAGTTGCAACAAACTTTGTTTTCAATGAAAAATCGAATGAAAACGTTTGAAAATTTAAAGTTTTTTATATCTTTGTGATGTCATAGCACCAATTGGAATAATTTTTGCTTTTGATTGAAAAATTTACAGTTTTGCCGTTAAAAATGTGTCAACAAAACTAAACATAACGGGGTTGCATACATTTAGGGGTAAAAAATACTACAAAAAATTCTACTAGCTGAAATTATTAAAAATAATGTCATGTAAATTAATGAATGTAACTCATAATTAGAGATGTACCAAATATTCGGTCGGCCGAATACCGCCAAAAAACCGCTAAGCCGAAAATATTCGGCTCACCGAATAGTTGAGCTAGGTAATCGGCCGAATAGGCCAATTAGGCCGAATATTTATGATTTTTAAATTTATATAAAAACAGACTTCTCAAATTTTCCAACTTATGTTGGATAATTTATTAAATTACCAAAAGTAATGTTGAAAAAACCTTAAAAATCATAGAAAATTTATGATTTCAGTAAAACATTTAAGATGTATTGGTTTATGTTTCACTGAAGATAGCTTTATACTTCGATTATCATTTATTCCAAATTTTCTTGATATATCCAGGCTTGCCAAAAATAAATATAGAATTAGAGTAAACGTTAAATCTGATCGAAAAGGCCACATGTTTTTTTAAATTTTTCGCATTTTATCCGGGTTTATTAAGAAATTACAAAAATCAAATGAGATAGGTATTTTTTTTTTATTTTTTAAATTTTCTGTTACAAAACGATTTTTTTGAGTAAATTTCGTTAGATACGATTTGAACACTGCTGTTATAATTCGATGAATACTTCCAATTTCATGTTATTTTGTTTCTTTTTTCTCTTGTATGTTTGAGAATAATGCCTAGTTTCTTTTCAGATTTTCCCTCTTTTACAAGTTTTTCAAAAAATCGTTCAGGCCCAGTCGTGTTGATACGTGCCGTAGAAAGAATTGTATGCTTAAGGTTAAAAATAATCGTTCTTTTTGGCAACTATTTTGCTGTTCGACGAATAAAGCATGGATCACTACAAATCTGGACGCATTAAAAAGGGTCTATCTCGGAGCTATGTAAACGAAATAAAATTGTTTGGCACTCAAATTGTAGGATTTTTACTGCACTTTTAAGAAAAAATAATAAAAAAATATTCCGATGTTGTTTTGATGAAATTTCGAACTTTTCGTCGAAAACAACTCATCCAAGTTTTGTTCCACAATCTCTTCATGTCTGTTGCATCCCGAGTCGTTCTACCATTCTTCTTCATCTTCTGATTAACAATTGCCCAAAATTTTCCGATAGGGCGGAATCGAGGGCAGTTGGGTGGGTTGATGTCCTTTTCGGCAAAATCCACCAGTTGGCCCGATACCACTGTAGTATCTCTTCGCTGTAGTGGCAGCTAGCCAAATCTAGCGAAAACTTTACTGGTCCTTTGTGAGATCTAATGTAAGGAAAAAAACATTTTTCAGGCACTCCTCCTTGTACATTTCGGAGTATATGGTCTTGTTTTTCACAAAAAACCGGGGTTTTTCCAGATCAAACACTTTTCTGGAAAGTTATTAGCAAAAAAGAATTTGAACTTGATGTGGACATCACCCCGACCAGTGGCTCTGTAAAATTTTTGGTCAGGAAGCCTCCCAAAATCAGATTTCGCGATTTTTGAACCATACCACATCGGGGTTTTTTGACGTGGGTGTCCAAAATTAGTTTTCGTCTCGCGGCTTCTATCACGTGTAACTTTTTTGAAACAAAACGAATCGTAATGAAATTTTCAGCACTGATAGAGGAAACATTTCTAAACAAAGTACTGTCAACAAATTCCAGATCCGACAACTAGGAGCGCTATGGTATAATAATAAGTGAGCCCAGATTTTCGATGATTCATGCTTTACCACTATTCGGTACATCTCTTCTCATAATCGTAAAGTGTTCAACGGCATCGAAACATGTAAAAATGTGTATATCTATTGCACAAATATTTGAGTTTTCTATAAAAATCAAAAACATTAAAATAAATATCTCACTACGTGAAAAACTTTGTCTTCATCATTTTGTTATCATTAATTGATATATTAAAAAAAAATGTAAGTGATGTCTCGCTTGACGATTCCAAACAAGCTCGAAAATGGATACTTCCATATTGAGGATTTTTAGCAATAAAGATTTTTTTCTAATTTCCTTCTATTTTTAGGGATAGTTTTGATATAAATTTCTTGATCGCCACCTTATATCGCCCATCTTATTTCGTCGTATGCTTGAAGCTACGAAAGATGTTTCAAAGCCTCTTATATCTTACCATAAGCTTTGGTTTAAAATAAAACTCATATAATCATGATTTTAGATTTAAATGTAACTTACTTCTCAAAATTAAGAACTCCTTGAGGATATTCATCCTTCTGGAAAGAGGAATAAACACTAATCGTTTTTTTTTGTTGCTGTAAGATATCTTTTCAGTGTTTTTTGAGTTTCAACTTTAAGTGATATAATGTTGGAATTTGTTTCTGGTATCCGCTGATTTTTTTTTCAAATTCATAAGAGTTTACAGTAAACACATTTGAAAATGTATCAGATAGGTGAGCACGGGATCTGAAGTATAATAAATTGTGGTCCTCTAGTCCTCTATTCTATGCTCATTCTATAAAACATTTCCGATAACAGCTTTGAATATTTTAATACTGATCCATTAGCAGTTCGCTGAACAGGATTTCTTTGGTATATGAGTTTCGCATGCATTTTCTAGAGTGCAAAAACTCACAATTCCTGAAAAAATCATATCAATAAACAGATCAAATTTGTCAAGAAATACCTTAAATCTTAACAAACTTTGTTGTTCTCCGGTGCGGCAAAACAAAAACAACCTTACCAGATCATTTAAATTTCTCATCAGTCACCTTTATTTGGGCAGGCAGGCAGGCACAATCGCGCTCAAGTGAACATGAAAAATTGTTGCACTTGTCTTGTTGATCCCCAGGAGAATCTGCCGACAAATAAGACCATCCATTCCACTTTTGCGCCATCCATGTTCTACTTGCGTTGCCACTTCCGCCTTTCGGTTCGGTAGAATGTTGACGATGATTATGATGTTTGTTTGTGGGGTTGGTGTTTGGTACATTTCCCTTTCCGGGTCGCGCGAGTATCATATTCTTTGCATCCTTGGCACTTTGCAAAGGATAGGTAACAGCCAGGCTTAAGATTTCAGCAATTGTCTCTTCTCGATAATCTTGCCTGATACAGAGCTTCTTTCACCAAGTAGGAGCCTAAACACATTAGGTGGGAGAGTTTACAGATTGGTTCTTTTCCCACCACCTGAAGGTTTTCCTTAGCAGGAAGTGCAGAAACAAGTTTCATCCTAGAGATTTGTTTGTTTTGTTCACACCAACTGAATTGGTGCGAGGATATTGGAAACGAGTTTTTGAAAATTTAAACGCTTTTAAAATTTTCAAACATGAGCTTGGAAAAATTTAAAAATAAATTAAAATTATAAATTGAGTAAAACATCAATACTTGAAATTACATCAAATGCAACTTTGTAGAAAACATTTTTCTTCCTTCATAAGGTCCACGTAATTGCTCCATGAACCAGTAAACCGCATCTATAAGTTGAGCCGGCAAGCTCAAGTAGCTCACTCGAGCTCAACAGGAGACAAATTTATCGTTCGATATGCAGTTGCCACATTTCTTCGGGCAAAAAAAAAACACTTCCCATCTTCCTTCAGGGCTCTAGCTGCGGGTATTCGCGGTTGTTGATGCCTGAAAACCGTTGAAAAAAGAGAAAAACCAACCAACAAGCTACATCGGTTCAAAATAAAACAAGCAAAATTACTTTCCATCCTTGAGGCTAGGAGCAAAGCAACGTCTTGTCTCTTGCCTGAGCAAATCCCATCGGAAGTTGACGCCAAATTCCATCGCTCAACCCACACCCGGCCGGCTTGCTGGCTGACTGATGGGCCCCAAGGCTTGTAGGAAGTCCCGGATACTCTCCGCCAGTCTAAACTCTAAACGAAAGGCATCGCGACCGTCTTGTGTCTTGTGATGTCATGTGGCTAACCGTTGTTGCGTTGGAAGTGAATGGACTCATTTCTCCATTTCAAGTGACATCATTAGATGTCTTGGGTAATTGTCAGTAACGTAAGACCGAAGAGATCAGCGGAAGCCGTTAAGGTCAGGTCGCGTTGAGAAAATGAGTTTTATTGAGTAATATATAATATAAAAAATTCAAGGCTTTAAAAATGATGTTTTGAAATTCATGTTTCCCCACACATACTTATAAAGGAAAGTGTTAAGAAAATATATCTGTCTCAAATCAAGCTGTTCGAAAGATTTTTGAAATCCTGTGTAGTGATCCGACATACATGGATTCAATTTTTCCTTTTCGCAAATATCCAATTCATGAGACTGTCTCCTCTTAAGTTTCAGTTCTGATCTGATTTTGAAAATAACTCCTTCAATTTCAGTTTTCCTCTGCCTCGGAATTTTTTCGAAGGTCATGATAAACTTCGAAAAAATGCCGAGGCAGAGGAAAACTGAAACTTCAGAGGGGACAGGCGCATGGAATGGATTGGATTTTTGGAAAATTTGAATAATCGTAATTCAAAATAACTACCCAGCACTGCTAGGCATTGTACTGATCCCATTCATGGATGAATATGGATGTTAAATTTATCTTACAGCTAAATAATGCCTTAATTCATGTCCGTAAGAAAAAATGTGAAGGTTTCTCCAAGAGAAAGAATTGACTTCAGAAGTACCTGGTCAAAATCTGGCTCTGAATCCTCTTTCAAATAAACAAAATATGTTTGTGCTTTCTATACGTTTGGATCAGTGCATGAGTTGCATGCAAACATGTGAAGAAACCGAAGAAGGTCATTTGCAATTTTTAGTCGGATAGAACAAAAAGTTTCAAAAACTTCGGATATCTTATCCAATTCACTCAACGCCAAAATTTAAAAAAATAGAGATGAGTAATTTTGAAAGATCATTCAGATGGAACAAATTTTTAAATTGAAATTCAATTCCTGATGAGAATTAGCCTCAACAATGAATTGTAAATAGTTGAACACTAAAAGAATCTATGCAAAATTTAAAGAAAGGTTGACAAAAATGACAAAAATGACAAAAATGACAAAAATGACAAAAATGACAAAAATGACAAAAATGACAAAAATGACAAAAATGACAAAAATGACAAAAATGACAAAAATGACAAAAATGACAAAAATGACAAAAATGACAAAAATGACAAAAATGACAAAAATGACAAAAATGACAAAAATGACAAAAATGACAAAAATGACAAAAATGACAAAAATGACAAAAATGACAAAAATGACAAAAATGACAAAAATGACAAAAATGACAAAAATGACAAAAATGACAGAAATGACAAAAATGACAAAAATGACAAAAATGACAAAAATGACAAAAATGACAAAAATGACAAAAATGACAAAAATGACAAAAATGACAAAAATGACAAAAATGACAAAAATGACAAAAATGACAAAAATGACAAAAATGACAAAAATGACAAAAATGACAAAAATGACAAAAATGACAAAAATGACAAAAATGACAAAAATGACAAAAATGCCAAAAATGACAAAAATGACAAAAATGACAAAAATGACAAAAATGACAAAAATGACAAAAATGACAAAAATGACAAAAATGACAAAAACGACAAAAATGTCAAAAATGACAAAAATGACAAAAATGACAAAAATGACAAAAATGACAAAAATGACAAAAATGACAAAAATGACAAAAATGACAAAAATGACAAAAATGACAAAAATGACAAAAATGACAAAAATGACAAAAATGACAAAAATGACAAAAATGACAAAAATGACAAAAATGACAAAAATGACAAAAATGACAAAAATGACAAAAATGACAAAAATGACAAAAATGACAAAAATGACAAAAATGACAAAAATGACAAAAATGACAAAAATGACAAAAATGACAAAAATGACAAAAATGACAAAAATGACAAAAATGACAAAAATGACAAAAATGACAAAAATGACAAAAATGACAAAAATGACAAAAATGACAAAAATGACAAAAATGACAAAAATGACAAAAATGACAAAAATGACAAAAATGACAAAAATGACAAAAATGACAAAAATGACAAAAATGACAAAAATGACAAAAATGACAAAAATGACAAAAATGACAAAAATGACAAAAATGACAAAAATGACAAAAATGACAAAAATGACAAAAATGACAAAAATGACAAAAATGACAAAAATGACAAAAATGACAAAAATGACAAAAATGACAAAAATGACAAAAATGACAAAAATGACAAAAATGACAAAAATGACAAAAATGACAAAAATGACAAAAATGACAAAAATGACAAAAATGACAAAAATGACAAAAATGACAAAAATGACAAAAATGACAAAAATGACAAAAATGACAAAAATGACAAAAATGACAAAAATGACAAAAATGACAAAAATGACAAAAATGACAAAAATGACAAAAATGACAAAAATGACAAAAATGACAAAAATGACAAAAATGACAAAAATGACAAAAATGACAAAAATGACAAAAATGACAAAAATGACAAAAATGACAAAAATGACAAAAATGACAAAAATGACAAAAATGACAAAAATGACAAAAATGACAAAAATGACAAAAATGACAAAAATGACAAAAATGACAAAAATGACAAAAATGACAAAAATGACAAAAATGACAAAATTGACAAAAATGACAAAAATTACAAAAATTACAAAAATTACAAAAATTACAAAAATTACAAAAATTACAAAAATTACAAAAATGACAAAAATGACAAAAATGACAAAAATGACAAAAATGACAAAAATGACAAAAATGACAAAAATGACAAAAATGACAAAAATGACAAAAATGACAAAAATGACAAAAATGACAAAAATTACGAAAATGACAAAAATTACAAAAATTACAAAAATAACAAAAATTACAAAAATTACAAAAATTACAAAAATTACAAAAATGACAAAAATTACAAAATTTACAGAAATTACAAAAATTACAAAAATTACAAAAATTAATAAAATTACAAAAATTACAAAAATTACAAAAATTACAAAAATTACAAAAATTACAAAAATTACAAAAATTACAAAAAATTACAAAAATGACAAAAATGACAAAAATTACAAAAATTACAAAAACTACAAAAATGACAAAAATTACAAAAATTACAAAAATTACAAAAATTACAAAAATTACAAAAATTACAAAAAATTACAAAAATAACAAAAATTACAAAAATTACAAAAATTACAAAAATAACAAAAATTACAAAAAATACAAAATTACAAAAATGACAAAAATTACAAAAATTTAAAAAAAATTACAAAAATTACAAAAATTACCAAAAGTAAAAAATATTCCAAAAATTAAAATATTACAAAAAATACAAAAATGACAAAAAGTGCAATAATTACAAAATTGGCACACAATTACAAAAAAAATATACACAAAAATTACTCAAAAGTTACACAAAAAGAACACCAAAATAACTCACTACCTTCACAAATCTTTTACAAAATCATCACTTTATTTTGATTAAAAATTGCACAAAAATTACACAAAAATTAATCGAAAATTCCAAGGCTGATTTTAAAATGGGACAAAAATTTCATTAAAAATGCACAAAAATAGCATAAAATTATACAAAATTACACAAAACTACACAAAATTACAGAAAAATTATTAAAAATTACACAAAAATTTAAAAAATTTAACTGATATTCAAAAACTTTACACCAAAATAACTTTAAATTACACAAAAATTAAACAAAAATTACGCAAAAATAGCTATATTAAACAAAAATTTTGAAAATAATACAAAAGTTTCTCAAGAATTACACAAAATTATCCAATAATAACAGAACGATAGCTCAAAATCACACAAAAAATTCTCAATAAAAATTGCTCAAAAATTACACCAAAAATACTCAAAAACTACACAAAAATCATTGAAAATTACACAAAAATCATTAAAAATTCACT
The DNA here is from genome assembly GCF_029784155.1 of Uranotaenia lowii. Classification (NCBI taxonomy): domain Eukaryota; kingdom Metazoa; phylum Arthropoda; class Insecta; order Diptera; family Culicidae; genus Uranotaenia; species Uranotaenia lowii. The sequence continues at coordinate 81,283,665 of NC_073692.1, forward strand.
CGAAAATGGTTTGAAAGTTACAGGCACTTGAATGAAACAAAACTTGCATAAATTGATGTTAAAGTTCTTCATTAAGTGGGTTTGATAACGTCTATTTCACAACATCACAATTGATTCTTCTAAATCAAGTTTATATAACTGGTGAAAAATTCTCACCATTACGTTAATCAAAGTAAAAACATTAAAAAACGTTTGTAGAAAGTAAGATAAATTAAACTTTAAATAGTTTTTGTCTAGAAAAGTTTCAAAGAATGAAATAGCAAATATCGTGAATCGGCAAGCAGTAAATATAATTTGAAAATAAATCCTGAAACCTAAAGAGACTCAGAGGCTGAGTTTCCAGTAGTTTTAATGTTTAAAGTTACTAGAAACCTTTTCTTGCCCAATAAATTTAAAACATCTTAAAATCTCTATATAAGTAAAACATATTTTGTTTTCATCTTTATTCTTGGAACGAAAATTTAAAGAAACTTTTTTAAATTCTTAAACTGCAGTTCAATTTTAAATTAAGAGTTCCAAAATGGTACTTGAACGTTATAGATAACTGGTTATTTCAAAACTTTGGGCATTCAAAATCCTCGTTTTCTTTTGTCAAAACTTTGTTATACTTTCTGAGATATCATTTGAAGAATTGCTGTCAAATTTAGCACTGTGTTGGAAATTATGTAGTTTTGTGTTTTAGAAACAAAATCATTTTTTAATTGCTTTAAATTTCGAGAAAGCATATTCAAAAAAAACAAATCACATATTCAACTTAAATTATGTAACTTCATCTACAGAAACAGTGTTATCATTTGATTTTGTCAACTTCGTTTATTTATGTGTTCGCTTTTAAGTCTGTGAAGATTGTGCGAAACTGAACAGAGTCCGTACTTTTACCCAGATTTAGATAGCAGTCTATCAAAAAATTTATTGTTAACAAAACAATAAGCAGAATTTTTGCGAATTTTATTATTCTAAAAATTCATAAATAATAGACAATTTAAAAAAAACTTAAACCCGGAAACGGAATTGATAAGAGCATTGGGATCAATCGAATCAAAAGTTGAATAAAAGTTGTGATTTTAAAAGTAAGACATCAATAAATGATTTCTTTTTATCGAGTGAACAGTTCAATTATTACTATTTCAATAAGATATAAGAACTATTACAATAAACATTTTGTTGAATTTGGATTTAAATTTAAAAACACTGAGCTGCATTCACAGTTTTCCATTCTTGAAACACATTTCAATATTAGGAGTTCAATGATTAAACCAATTTAATCGCTAGTCCACTGATGGCATGGGTTCGATTCCCATCTCGGTACTGGATGTAGAATGTTAATCTTAAGTTGTCCACGTCATTTATTAAGTCTGTCAAGCCTAAACCGGCCAAGACGGTGTATGTCTTTTAAAAACCGAAATCGCAAAGTGATAGAAATATAATTGAATATCATACTAAGGATGATATGAACCAAATTTTTATGCATAATTTTAATATTTTAATAATAAATAGCCGATTTTCAAAACTGGCGGGCTAAATGCGCATATTTATGGTTTTAGCTATATTTCATTTACACTTGCAATATTTTTTTTATATTATTGAATTGAAAATGGTAGAAACGGATGTAAAACATACATCGAGGCTGAAATTTTGGTGAAATTTTAGTTATCACTAGCTCTTTTGCATGAAACATAGGTATGCCATATAGTCATATTTCATGAAAATATTTTGTTCCTATCGTATTTTTATCGGATCAGTATTAAGCTCTTCTATGTTTACTCTAAGATTGTGATTTTAGCAAGATTTAATGTTTCAATGATAACAAGTAAAAAATGTATAAGAGTTAACTGTTTTTTTCTAGATATAGGCATTTAACCTGCCTGATATGGGCATTCAAAACCTGTCTCTTATTCCAATATCTTATCATTTACAGCTTTGCCAAAAGCTTCAATTTGTTGAATTTTCGATGTTCAGATGAATAAGAAAGAAAAACCATTAACATTTTTGTTTACAAACTCTGTACGCACGATAATTAAAGTTCAATATATTTTAACAAAACTTGCAAAAATCTTGTTGGAATTTTTTATTTTTTATAATAAATTCAAATAAATTAAGTTTTAAAGACCTTGACCTAATTTGATGTTAGGAAATAAAAAGATAATATGTTAGTTTTAACGAGTTCATATAATTAGCTAAGTCATCAAAACGCTTTTTTTTGAGTAATCAAATTTTTGCTTCTGTAATACGATACATTTTTTAAAGGTACATTTGCAAAATAAAGCTAGTTTTCGTAAGTTAAAATTTAAATGATGCACCCGTTTTTTCCTAGCATTTAATCTTCCTGTGCCGATCAATGTTTGGTTTTAATTAAAAAATAATTTCATAAGGATTTCTACAATTTCCTCCTGCTTGCACCCATTCATACGAGAAAGGGCTTACCTAACGTCTTCCTTTGCTTGGAAGTAGTACTCCCTTCAAACAATCTCCGCCACACGGCTGATGTGAGGCAAAACAGGATCCGGGAAACAAACAGAACCACTTTTCACCACTTTTTACTCCTTCCGGGGCTGAACTCCCCGACATTGTCAGTGGATGTCGTGTAGAAAAGTATAATTTTACAGCACATGAATCATTTCACTTGAACCAACCCATCTCCCCGGCTGAGCACGCTCTTTCTATTAGTTTTGCATTTATGGGAATATTTGCAAATGAATTTAACCGAAAAACCCCAAACCTTCGTTTTTCGAAGGTGTAAGGACGATGGAGACTGTTCAAATAATGTAGGAGTTTCCCCCTTTTCTTCTCCATAAAGTACCTAAAGCAAGGCAATGATAATTTTTCAATTACATTTTAAATTCATTACTAGCCCAAGCAAAAGTTACTCGAGTAGTGCAGTCGTATTCTAACATTTCCATTTTTTTTGTTTTTCCCATCTATTTGCAGCTTTGACCGTGACCAGCCATTCACCTTCCAGCTCGGAGCAGGACAAGTCATTAAGGGTTGGGACCAGGGATTGGTTGATATGTGCGTTGGTAAGTTGAACTGTTCCCTTTAAATTGACCAAATGAATTCGGGTCTTAATGTGTTTTTGTTTATTTTTTAGGAGAAAAGCGTAAGTTGACCATCCCTCCAGAGCTCGGATATGGAGATCGGGGCGCTGGAAATGTCATTCCTGGAGGTGCCACCCTTATTTTTGACGTCGAACTGATCAACATCGGTGACTCGCCCCCAACCACCAACGTGTTCAAGGAGATCGACGAGAACAAGGACATGCAGCTGAGCCGCGAAGAGGTTAGTGGATCTGCTCAAAGTATTTTTTTTTAATTAATGATTTACCTAAGAGAAAAGATAACTTGAAAAAAAGCTTATCAAAAATATTATAACTTAACAGGAAATATTTACTAACATTGCTTAAACTCGCAATTCTAGAACTTAATTTAGGGCTAGAAATGGTAATGTAAGAGCTTTTGTTGTTGCGGAAAAAAGATCGAGGCTTTATAAAATTTTACAAAAAAGTTGATGAAAAATGAAAACATTTTATATCTGATGGCGTGCAATGGAACGAACAAAGGTTAGTTTCAAAAACCGATATTTGCGTTACTTGAATTACAAAACAAGGGCCACACTTACCTTCATTATATTGGATTGAAAACCCAACTTAACAAAATCGCTAAATGTTTTGTATAAAATAGCGATAAATAATTCAAACACCAATCGCTTATCGCTGAAATTATAATAAGAAAAAAGGAAAACAAAAACAAGCTTTCTTTAAGCCGCTTCAAATAATAAATTAACAAAAAAACAAACTATTTGAAAAAATTGTATACAACTCTTTGCAGTCTGGTCCTTTCAAGAATACAGGTTCGGTGTTTTTCATGAAAAGTGCCGTAAAATTTATGAAAAGTTTTTTTTTTTGCAGTAGAATTTTTCTACTGACCCTCTTTGAGCAATTGATGAAGATAGTTAGGCTTCTAAGTTGTGAAATTCTTGGCGTTGATTAAGTAAACACTGTAAAGACCATCGTTGAATACATGTTTTACTTATTCAAGGCTGGATTAAAGGGGAAGGGGCTATAGAAGGCAATCGCTCCACCCTTCTCCTCTGCTCAAGAAACTTAAAAAAAAAGGTTTTGCTTTAAACAGTAATAAAAACCAGCATACCAGATCTGAGTGTTAAAAATTTATAAATCTAAAACTAGCTCGGGGGTCCCTGAAATATTAATTATTTCAGGATTCACAATTCAATGGCTTATAATAATGAACATGATATTGAAATATATTTTCTAGATAACCACTGTACGCATAATAATAACGGAACAAATATAAAATTCTATTTTTGTCTAATCCCCTCTCCCCCCCTTCCCCCCATTCACCGAATATTCCGAAGGGGGAATAAATAACATTGTAGGTATTTTAATGAACAGTCTGAAAAAATCTTCTTAAATTCAAACATTTTAAAGAGCGAAAGTATATCTGTTAAAAATAATGATTTTAACAATTTTTATTTCGAAGATTTTATCAAATTTTCAATCTAAAATAACATGATTATTCCATTTTGTGCATTGAAGATTATATGCAAGTTTGTTGCTTGCAAAGTTTTGTCCAGTTTATTCCAATTTATTGAAAATTAGTATGACTGTTATTATCCCCCCCTCTTGGTGTTTAAACTCCAAGTGAAAAAAGAAGGATTTAAAATTTGTTTTGGCTATAAAAAATGCATTAAATATAACGTCATTTCTCTGGGGACAAATGTTAAAAGGTTTTTGTGATATGATTTCATTTTGTAGTTATTTATTCTCATTTCTCAACATTCAAATACGGTTTTTTTTTTTGAAAATTACATCCGGTCAGTTCTGAACAAAAAAAGCAAAAAAAAAATATAGCTTATTAAATACTAATAACAGCATTTTTGAATAGGGCTGATCCATCAATAATTTTTGGAATTCTCCAGAATACAAGTTTTGACCGATATCCCATAGTTCCGGTAGAAACCGCTCTTTATTTAGATTATTCATTCCATTGTCAATTCGGAGTTCTATTTTTTACCTAGTCTGATTATGTATTCTTATTTTTATGAATTCTTATCCTTCAACACTTTTCTTTGGATTCATATTTTGTTTTCATGTATTTTTTTTCGTTGATTTTGAGTTTTAATGTTGAAATAAAAAAATCACTTTGATCGTTAAACTTTGATAAATACTTTAATTTATTATTAAAAGTTTGAAATATTCATCAATCTTTCATATTCAATATATAATATAAAAGATTTAATTTTTTTCAAAGAAAACTGAAATAATTTAGTTATTTTATTCTAGAATTGGAATCTTTATCAAAACTTATATTCTGATTTTCAACAAAATGCACACTTTTTTAATTTTTATTCTGCAAAACACATACAAATTTTAATTCTGAATTGTATCACTTATGCAGAATTATATGAGTTCTGACATTGATCTTTTTTTTACAGGATTTGTCAGTTGAGTTTGGATAAGCAATTCTATTCTTATTCTATAATTCTCTAGTCCCAATTTTTAAAAGCTACAATTGCATTTTTTGACATAATTCTGAAATAAGATCCTAGTTTTTTTGTGAAATCTATGCTCATGCATGGATTCTACAAATGAAGTGTAAACGCGTGTCTTCAATAGTTTATTTCAGTGTGAAATTATCAAAATATTTGATTATCAAATGATTTGATTTGGCTTTTTTTTGTGTCAGACCATTTCGGAGGTACGACAAAAAACACTTTTGTCTTGTGAACAGTTGACTGAAAACAGAAGTTTTAATACATTTAGATTCAAATTCTCCCACGAATTTAAAACATACACAATTAATAATAGAACAAACCAGGGTTGGTAGATTTCGCCCGTCACGCTAGACCTGACTTGTTTTGTTTCATCAATCGACCGGCACTGTATTCAATTGACGGAACCCTACTACTCGCATGACGGATAAAGTGGGCCATAGACTACACCACATTTGTACAAATGCGATGAAATTCGATGATATTCTGTCGCTGTGAACAGGATTTGCATCATGTATGGAACTGCTGGAATGAGCGCTCAAACGGTTTGAGTAAAATCGGTCCGGATCGAAATATTTTGTACAAACAATCCTCTGTGGCATAGTGTATGGTGCTGTTTGTACAACATTCAGGCTTTTTACTCAGTCCCAGCCGGGGTGGAGGTGGTTTTTTGTTGTTGCTGTTTCCGTTAGCCATCGTTTGTGTTTGCGCGAAATTTGTTTGTATCGTGTGTGGGCGAGCAAAGATCGAATTTGCACACGCCATTTGTATAGTCTATGTATAGCCCACTTTAAGCACGAGTCAACATTTCTCTGTCTTTCGTTGCGATTGGCAAAGCTCCACAAATACAATAAGAAACTGAAAACGGGCTTGCTGGCAGGAGCAACAATAAATGCGTTTCTTTTTTTTTGTCTTCGGTCGTTTGAATGCGATTGGTGATTGCTTGACTATGAAATTCTTTTAGCTTCAATCGACTGGGGGATAAGTGACTGGCAAACGAAGTGACTGGCCGATGAGGAGCAGTCAATTGAGTTTGACGGACCAAGAGGCTCCACAGTCACAGTTTTTTGACTAATGACGATGACTTTTGCCAAGCCTGGAACAAACAACTTTACAACATTATGGCGGTGGTTGAATAGTTCAGCTGGACAGTATACTTAAAGGTGTTTAAGTATCACATCAGGTCAATCAGAATTTTTCAGGACACCACCAAATAAATAGAAATAACAGGCAGATCTGCTTAGATTGCTTGGATATAGGTGAATTACAGGTACTGAAGGTGTCTCAAATTATGCAACTGAAGCGAACAGAACCATGCCTGGCCTTCAGTGTATATCGAAAAACACCATTTAAATATCATCAGAACCAAAGATTATCATCAGATAAACTATTTAATTGTCGATTTGTTTGATGTTCTCATCAATCATTTAACTATGAGTTCGGTCATATCTTAGATGTCTTTTGAAAGTCAGGGCATATCAAAACATTTTACAGACTTTTATTAAAAAATCAGGACAATTCAGGCGTTTTTTGAATATTAAGGCCAGTCTTCGAAAATCAGGACAAGTCCTGAAAAATCGGGACACCTGGCACCCCTGCATCAGGTTGACCACTAGTAGTGAGAACGATCAGGTTTCTTAAAAAAAACCGTCTTATGCAGAACTTTATCTTGTTAGCAAAATAATTAAATATGTTTTCAATATATCTGCTACAAATATATCATTTCCAAAAAAATTTAGGGGCCCTGATGCTCCGGGCCCTAACCCGGCCCTGCACTTATTAAAAAAATGTATGGCTAAAATTCTCTGAAAATAATTTTCACTCAAAATGTAAGTGACGATTGGAGTGAATTTTGGCCATTCGTCAATTCATGTGAATTTAAAATGACCGTCAAGAAAATTTCAAGTGAGCGGCGAAATGAATTTTAAGTTGGAATAAACAGAATTTACAGGTGTAATTTCGGCATTTCAATTATCCATGAAGTTTGGGATTCAAACCAATTTATTATTGAAATAAATAATGGAAAGATAAGAGTTTTTTCCAATTAATTTGTTGGGTCCAAATAAAAGTTCCGATTTTAAAAACCGTCCATTTTCCACTTAGACAGGACATACTATTTACTGTTTTCTGCAAATGGTAATAAATAAATTGGATAATTTTCGAGTATTGACTTGATTGATACTTACTTTTATTTTTTCTGTGCTTGAAAGATTCAAAAAATCTTAATTGGACAATATTGGACGTATAGGCACCATTTTGCCCCCTCCCCCCATTCTGATGGTTACGTTTAATTCATCACAATTCACCTTCAATAACAAATAACTAATATCATTGCAATGCTAAACGATATTTTCATCGAGCTCTGGAAGTATACAATTGCTTTAATACTCATAAATAACTCTTTTTCTGCGTCTACAAGCAAAAACACAACTCGTTTAAGTTTCCATTACAAACCACAATAAACATATTTTATCCCAACATTGTTGACATGCGCTATTCGTAAATTCATTTCAATTTTAAGTGATCGGTCAAGTAAACAGAGAAGTAAGTAGACATCCAGTAGAATTTTACTGCCGGTCACTTAAAAATCGAGTGATTAGTATGTGAATATTGACTTGCTCACTTTAAATTTAAGTCAAGGGCAAGTGAAATGTATATGAGTCACTTGAAATGGAGAAATTCACTGAATTCTTACTTTTAAGTGAATTTTCAAGTGTATTTTAAGTGTGATTTTGGGTTCAGTGTAGGGATACCATATCCTGCAATCCCAAAAGATAGGGAAAACTTCACTACTGCCGGACACCAATAACTTCAAAAATATATTTTTGCGAATATTGGTTGCTCTACCTATTTGAAGGGTATCAATATTATGATCACTAAACTATCCTACCTACCTTACCTAAGAGTCCGGTGCCGATTGACGATCCGGAGCCAGCGTCTTCACCTGGTCCCAGTCATGATTCTCGTCGACTGTTCGGATTTCAGAGGCTAGGCTTCGCTGCCACGAGTTTCTGGGTCTGCCTCTTCTTCGATGACCTTCTGCATTCCAATCTAGTACCTCTCTGCAAATCTCGTTTTCATCTTTCCGCAGCGCGTGCCCAATCCATCTCCACTTACGTTCCAGAATCTCAATTTCTAGCGTCCCTTGATGACACGGGCTATGAAGTTCCACGTTTGAGATCCAATTGCCAGGCCACCAAGTGCCACTAAACTATATTAGAAAAAAACAATTAATAACATATTCATGTAGTAAGAGAAAACAATTTATTTTAGTTTGAATCCTTATCTTCAGCTTACCATTTGAGGGTGCTATACTGCCCTTCTAAGCAAGATTGTCCCATGTGTGAAAACAAGCTAGCGAGAAAAAACGCGATTGAAATTTCGATCTGTTTTTCGGATTTTTGTTAAATTTATGGCTCTTCCGCACCTTTCATGCATATTGTTTTTGTAGTTGGTCAATTTACATTGGAATCTATACTTACTTTTTGTTTTTTTTTCCTCAAAGCAGAAGATAGTCGTCAAAAACGCTTCGTGTGACACTTTTGCGTAGAATTTGAGCGTGTGTTTTTTTGTTTCTATCACAGCAAGAAAAATTTGTGTAATTTTAGATTGAAAACGATGCACGAAAACGGAACATCGTTTATAATCTAAAATTACATCATCATTACATTGAGGCGTGTAAATTTAGACCAAAAACTGGCACGGAAAGAGAACAGCTTACTGTCGTGTAAAAATACACAGCGATGTAAAATTTTAGATTTTGTTTCGGGATACTTGCACTTTTATGGAATAATGAGATATGATGAGCCTTTTGAAAAGAAAAATTACACTAGTTTACTACTATTAAACATTTATTTAAAAAAAACATGAATAGTGAAAAAAACAAAGTACATCCACCATCACGAGCACCGCCATGCTGGGGCATTCTGCTGATATTCTATCCGGTCAGCGTCACTGGGGGACCAAAGGGAATCCGTTCCGGACTGTCATGGTCCTGATTCAGACGTCACTGTAGGATGGATTTTGCTCAAAAATGCCTCGGATTGTTCAGGCAAATTCCTCTCCTAGCAATCAAATTCCGAATCCCTGCCAATGCCCTGCCGTCGCTGTAATCGAGAAACAAATAATTAATTTCAATAACATCATTTGTTTGTTTATTAATTCAAAAACCTACCACTTTTACCATAGAGATGATGGAGCTTCGTCTTGGAACGACACTCGGTTTCCGAAAAATGACTCGACTGGCAAATGGCACGAACAAACAGTATCTGTCAATTTTAAATCAAACAGATATAATTTTACACTGCTTGTGATATAAATTTCATTGGATGCTTTATTTTTACATCACGGAATGTAAAATTATACCGAGATAATTTGTCTTTATTCGCTTTTTGAAAAAAGACTACAATTACATCAAAAGGAGTGGAAAACTACATCATTTTTTAATTACACTTGTGAAAAAATAGATCACTTGCGTTTTAAATTCCGTATACTTTTAGAAATTTTTTGCTGTGATAGAAAAACTGTCACACGAGCTCTTTTTTCTTCTTTGTTATTGTACGGGAACGGGAGAGATTTTAAAGTGTTCCGGAAAAAAAATATAATTGAGCGTTCAAAACAATTAATAAGATGAGTGCATTATTGATGCTGAAGGTTTACGGTGTGGAGTCAAGTTTAGAGAACAGTGACAGACAGTAATGACGATTTCCTCGGATTCAATGACACCGAAATCAGAATTGGATCAGAACGGTTCTTAAAATGTTTTTTCTAAGTTTAAGGATGATCCGATTCAAGTTTTTTTTTAATTTTTTTTAGAACCATGAAAGAAATAATCAAGGAAGATTCTACGCGGAAGCGCAATATTGCGCATCGATTAATTGTTTTCCTGTGGATGCCGGAAGCATTGCCATAACCATATTAGCCGGGATGATCGAGCTCATTTGAATAACACATTCTGGAGCTTCGATAACGTAGGCCACAAAATACTATAAGTATCCGAAAATATGCTTAATATGAGGAAAAAAAATAAGACAAAATGATGGATCTGAACCGGAAGTGGAGAAAAATCTTTCACTGAAGTGACCCCCTCTCCCTTGTCCATCCCTGTGACCTTCATTCATAAAAAAAATACATTTAACGTTCAACATTACAGACTGTAATTTACAGTACATACAATGTGTCACAAAGGCGATTTTTGAAGAATTCTGTTACAGTCGAGTGGTTTTTGAAGAGTTTTTCTCAGTGGGACATTCTTGCGTAGAAACATCAACATAGAGACAACCACCTGGATGAAAATTTCGTAGATGTTCAGAACAAAGTATACTTTTTTGTGTTTGTATTCGAAAGATAACACCATAATAAGCAGTTTCCAGCAAAAAAGTGAAAATGACCCAAAAGTCACATGGGACATTCTTGCGTAGAACGGCAGTATAGAGATCTCTGTTATGTTGTGAGCCTACTTGGTTGAATGATTCACCTGAGTCGATTGCTTTGATTCAGCTATAAAGAGGAAAAAAAATGTTTGATTTTGAATTTTTTCTTGCCCGATGAAAGACAACAATATGGTGTCTGTTCATAGAAAAACGCACTTTTTTTTTTATTTCCTTGACGTTTACGTGCAATTCACATTTAAAACCAGCCGAAAAAACTGACTATAATACAACTGCAAAGTTTAGGCGATCCTCTCCGTACTACTAGGCAAAAGCTTTCGATGCCTATCATCAGGTTTAAATACTAAGAAACAAACATCATCAAAAAATGAACTATTTGAAAAATTATCTTCTGATAGCTAGAATTCAGATAAAAAAGGAGTCACTCATAACAATGAGTGAAGCTGAGAAAGCCATTCGCCAGATGTACAGCCAGCCAGCTCCCAATTTTCAAAGAACAGGTTTTCAAAAATGGTTACTTTGGGTAAATTGAGTCAAGGGTGTTAAAAAGTTTATTTTTTTTTTTCAAAGTGGATAATGAGCACCAGCAGACTAATATTTATCCAATAATAACGCATGTTCTTCAACATTATTAGAAATTGGCATGACATTTTCGGTGTCACAATAATTACGTTTTCGCCTTTTTGACAAAGAACGAATGATTGCAATGGTAAAAATAATCTCTGAATAAAGAAAATTGGAATTCAAATTTGTTTTACAACTCAATCAAAGCAATCAAAAGATTCTATTTTTAGCAACTTACTATCTTCTTCAGTAAGCGTTTTCGATCAATCGAAATCTTTTATAATACCTTGATTGAATGAAAGGGAAATTTTCGATTGCGATAGGTCCCTTGAATAAAGGATCAAGTCTTATTTAAATATAAACATCTCTATGTTTTTCACTCCACTCAATATATTTTAATTCATTCATGGGATCAAGTTTCGTTTTAACTTTTGGACCATAGAAACTTGGAATAAATGCTGTCAAAAAACGTAAAAGATGGTGGGTTACTAATGTTTCCAAAAAGTAGTGATGCAACCTAATAGAATGGGATCAAGTATCCCCATTCTACCCTATTTATTGTTTACTTGAATATTTGACAACATCAAAAATTTCCCTATAACTCAAACATGTTTTATTTACTGTTTCAGGTCAGCGAATACCTGAAGAAGCAGATGGTGGCCGCCGACGGTGGCCAGGAGTCCGAGGACATCAAGAACATGATCGCCGAGCATGACAAACTGGTGGAGGAAATCTTCCAGCACGAGGACAAGGACAAGAACGGCTTCATCTCCCACGATGAGTTCTCGGGTCCAAAGCACGACGAGCTGTAAAAGATCCTCGATCTTTTCCGGGAAGCTTTACTTCCGAACTTCCCCCCCCCCTTTACCTTAGCTTTAATCCTCGTTGTTCAATTCTCAACTCCTTTCGCTGTTTCCGCCCTAAAGCGGAAGCAGGTTCCAATTTGTTGCAATTTTTAACTATTTTTCTTGTTTCCTGTTTACTTAAGCATTTAAGACTCGTAGAATGGTTTACGTTAGTAGATGAAAAACAGAGAATTATATTTTTTATTTCCGACCGTGATGCGACTATTTAAACCTTCATATTTTACAACTTTGAGAGGTAGATTATTTATTTTACCACGGTATGTCACTCGAAGCAGTTATTGTTGTGAAAAATTCGTTCATCGTTAGCAGTTCGTTTACGAAGATAAAAAGTCCGTTTCTATTGGTGTAAATATATTAAAAGTGGTGCAATCATTTTTTAATAACAAATTTTCTTTTGAGTTTATTTATCATCGAAAAATTATTTGAAAAAAGTAACGTGTCGTAAGAAAAATTTGCACAAATTTAACTGTTAGCTGGGAAAACAGGCTAGAATATGAAGATAGGAAAAAAACAATACCGGTGTTCAAAAGTTAACATATTTGTTTCGATACCGTAACAACGCAACACATCACACATACGAGAAACATATCACAGTTTAGGAAAGTAATAAAAGACATTTTGTAAAGACGTGTTTGTTGTTTGAATTGATCCTGAAAGAAGTTCATTTGGCTCTAAGTGATCGATAATTGCCAACAATCTTGGCATCAAATAAAAGAATACATAACAAATTTCAATAAATTAATATCTTGTGTAATATCATGCTTGTGATACCATTTTCGTTCGAGCTCAGGTAAATTGTATGGGAGTTTGTATAGGAGTTTGTATGGGAGCCTGCCTCCCATAAAAATTGAGATTCTTAAAACTATGAGACAAACCATCCTTGGCCCAAAACACCCTCGGGTAGCAAATTTCACGAAATTCCGGCCACCCGTTTGTAAGTGATGGTGTTACAAAAAATACTTCTCTTTATTCATATAGCTCAGTGGTCAGCAACCTTTTTAGTCAGTAGAGCTGAAAACTTCTAGTTTTCAACATTTCAGATTTCGAAAATGCTACTTTAATTAAATAATTCATTTTGTTTATAATAAACAAAAACCAAAATATTTGAATAATCAATGAACATAAGTTTTTCAAAAATAACTTAAACAGTATTTTTTTTCAACTCCTGTATTTTTCTTTTAAACCTGTTTCTGATCACCATTAAGGTGGCACATGGGTTCTCTTCTGGATAGCCAACTCTTCTAACTCTTCAAATATATGCCAGCGTATTAAAATGGACATAAAATCAAACTATGATTTTATATCAATTTTAATACGCTGACAAATATCCACTCAAGAATATTTTAAATGCATACAAAGCATAAATGAATACTTTGCATGATGTGAAGTGAAAGATTTGAACAAATTAATTAAAACAAGCAGAATATTTATAGCTTCTTCGGCAAAGAAAAGCTTTTGAAATGACTAAGTATATGGAAAAAAGGGAAAGAAGAATGAGGTAAAATTCAACTGAATTTTTGGTGGCTGAAAATTTAAAACTTCAGTAAATTATTCCCCGGCTACTGGAATCCAAAATCTCATTTATATCACATGTGATTTTTTAATATTGTGCGTCCTGAATGAAAAATGAAATTCAATACATTTTATATTATTGGTCGATGTTTGTTAAAGCTTAGATTTCCGGTACAAAAAATCTGTAGTTCGACCAGTATAAATTTGTAATAGTGTGATTTTATTGGCTAAATCAGTTCAAAGATACTTCTAAAGTTTAAAATAAAAAATCAATAAAATTACCTCCACGGGAATTGACTCGACTAGTTCACATAAAATTTAAACAAAATGTGAACTTCATCGACTGACCCACATTTTTAATGTTAATTGAGCGCAGAGCCCCAATATGAAATTCAAAAAAATCTTAGTAAAACGGTTTTTGACTTATGCTTAAAATATGAAATTCTGGAAAAATAAAAAAAAGTACTTGTATTTATATTCCAATACATCGGACTACATAATGTTAATTTTTAATCAGTTATCTGCATAATAAAGGTGAATAAATTTGCAACCGATCACCTGAACTTCATTTTCACGTCTGATCAACATTATTGTTGATAAAAGTGAAGTTTGAGGATAAATACTTTATTTTTGAGAAAAAATAGATTTAGACTCGATGATAACATTTTAAAAATCTGATTTTTCATGGATCGTAAATTAATATTGCAAACAAAGATTTAGAGTGGTTTTTTGTCAAAAGCGGTTGAAAATGGAACTACTTTTCTTAATATAGGAAAAATTAAACATAGTAAATCTCACTCGCTCCAAGCTAAAATGGGTCATTTATTTATCAGAAGGTAACATGGCAAATTTTCATTAAGATCTGACCATCAGGAAGGGTTCTTTGAGTTTCAAATGTAAATAAATTTCCAAGGTATTTAGACCGAGAGAAGCAAAAAAACACTGGTTTGTCATTAATAACTTTTTTTTTCATTGCCTGATTGCATTTTACGAAAAAAAAAAATTAAAAGCCTTAATTAGAACAAATATTTCAACCAAAGACTGCAACATGATTGGACTTGAAACAAAAAGTTGTTGCGGTTCAAAGATTGTATTTTGGCTGCAAATTGTCGTCTTACACGTAATGAGTAAATTTATATGAAGGTAAGAGTTATTAATGAAAAAAAACAGTATTTTTTGCTACTCTTGAGCAAAGTACCTTAGAAACCCATTCACACTTGAGACCCAAGGAATCTCTCCCTATGCCAGATCTTACTGAAATTTGGCGTGTGACTTACTGATAAGTTAATGATCAGTTTAGCTTGAAGCGAGTTAGATTTAATATGTTTAATTGTTCCTATATTAAGATAAGTACACTGTAGTTCATCAAATTATTTAAAAATGCAAATATTACTGTTTTAGTTAAATAACTATACCCAAGCAACCAAAAGTCACATATTTAATTGAATGAAGGCTTTGAAAGTTACACATTAGCTGACAAAAAGAATCTACTGCTCAATTTCCTTAAGTGAACTTTATGTACTCACTAATGAACTTGAAAGCTGCTAAAGTGATTATTATGTACTTTGTATGTGACTTATTTTGCCCAATTCCCATGAGTAAACTATATGTACTCGTTATTGAACTTGAAAGCTGCAAATGTGATTTTTTATGTACGTTGTATGGGACTTAAGACACATAAAGAGCACAAAAGTGCTCAAAACGGAATCTACTAAGTCACAAAAAGTGCATTGAGGAGTTTTCAACATCTAATCATCACATTGAGTTTTAGTTTCAGTAAGAACAACATCTAGGCATGGTCTGGGTGTAGCATGTTCGATTCTCACCACAAAGGTCGGGGTTCGATCCTCAAGCCGGGCAAGTTGATTTTCTGATGTGATATATGCAAGAAATGTAGGAAAAAAAGGGTGCAGTTGAGATAGGGAGAGATTTTTTTTTCTCATTTTACGATTTTAAGAAGATCATTAAGACTTGTTTTGGAACTTGAAAGTATCAATAAGAACTTAAATTTTGAGCTGCATAGAACGGAGTTCATATCAAAGATGGGGTTGTGTAAACGATTTTTGGTTTGGGACTTTTGGTTGCTTGGGTAACTTATTCAATTTTCAACCGATTTTGACAAATAACCACCCTACATCTTTGTTTCAAATATTAATTTACGATCCATGGAAAATCAGTTTTTTAAAATGTTATCATCGAGTCTAAAACTGTTGATAAAACTAAATTTTCTCTAAAATATAGCATTTTTCCTTTTTTTTTTCTATCACAACCTCACTTTTATCAACCATAATGTTGATCATACGAAAAAAAAAAATCAGGTGATCGATAATATTTATTCGCTTTTAATATGCAAAAAGAGATTTAAAATTAACGTTATGTAGTCCGAAATATTGAAATATGAGTACAAGTATTTTTTTTTCCAAAATTCCATATTTTAAGCATCACTCATAAACTTTTCTATTAAGATTTCTCGAATTTCATATTCGGGTTCAGCGCCCACTTTCACATAAAAAGTTTTGTCCAGCTTACTTTGTTCAAAAATGCTGTAAACTAGTGCTATTAATCAAAAATGAAAAAAAAAGATATGTCCGTTACGGAAATTTGTGTGCATTCGGTTTATATTGGCTGCAGAATCATACTTGAAATTTTTAATTTGTTCGAAGACTAGAAGGTTAATTATTTACTTTTATTTTACTATAGAAAACTGCTTCCAAGTTTAAATGGTTTAAAGATTTATTTAAATATTTATTAAAAGTATTTAGCCTGTGATTAAGTTTTCCAAAAGATTTTCAAAATTTAAATTTTTATTCATTTTTATTCATTCTGATTCGAGTTTTAAAAGCTGTCAAACTTTTATTTGCAATTCGCAAATCTAAGTTTTGGAATTATGTATTTGAATTTCGTATAGCCCGTTGAATTAACATTTCAACACGTTATTTATAGAATAAGCATCCCAGATTGTTTTTGTATGTATTATAATCTCAATACCGGGTAGTATCCAGGCAAATCCAGCCAAAATCTACGTATTTTTTCAAATAAAAGCAAGAGAAAAACTGACAAATAACACACACAAAAAATGATTTTACCAAGGTACATCAGCTGCATTCGAATTTATCTCACATTTTAAAAAAATGCAAGCAAATTTATTCTGCTGAAACAAGTTGAAAATTTGTAATTTCGTAAAAATTGTGAATAATCCTGGAAAAAACGGATTTTTTTTCCTCGATATCCGGGCAACTAAACAGGACCTAACATTCCCAATTTTTTTCTACAAATCTGGGCAAGTCGGTTAAAACCAGAATATCTGAAATACTGATATTCAGATACATTTAAATTAAATGTTTTTCGAAATTGCTGATAAATTTTAATACAGTTTAGGAAAATTCAACTGATCAATTTTCATAGAGGACAACTCAACTTTGGTGTCGATTGATTCAAAAATGGACACACATTTTGGAAATAAATAATTTGATTTAAGTTTTTGTTAAGTTAGTTTTTCTTTACATTTACGGTCAATGATAAATTAAATCTTTATCATAGAGATGCTAATGCTTTAAAAAGCAGTGAAAAGCAAAAAACTGTAAAATTAGGCGTCAAAAAATGTTTTTTAGCCATTTGGCCCTAAACGCTTCGTCCTACAGCGGATGAAATTTTAAAATTCACGTCTGGACCCATGTAAATCCGTGTGCCAGGTCACAAATATAATTTATCGTTTCTTCACGATTTTATTAATATTTTATTCAAAAATATTTGTAATGTTAGCGCTAAAGAGCCGCAGCTTTACATCAATAACGACCTATGGACTAGCTGGCTCTGAATGACAAATTCTAGATAGAGACAACGCTCACATCTAGAATACCAAGTGAGGAAGCGAATCGACATGGTTGAACATGATTAAATGATTTGTTTTATCAATACACTAAAATTTATGTTATACACTACCTGGGGTAAATAGCGAGACGGCTTTATACAAACTTGAAGTCTACATAACGTTTCATTATGAATTGAGCATGACGATGATGAAAAGTTGAAAAAAAATCTTGTTTGTTCGAGAATAAATAGAATATTTTCAATGAAGTCTGCTTGAATGTGTTGCGTCATAAGTTAACCATAATGTTTATCAAAAGATGCATTATTTATTGTAGCATGCACTGTTTTAAAAATGTTGAGCTATTCGAGCAATTAAGCACCGTAAAACTAGCAGGTTGGAAAATAGCTTTACAAGGGCCCTGACTGATGACATATTTTGTCAATATGTGTCTACGCAACTTATTTTCGGTAGAAATAGGACAAAGTCAAATGATGATAGGCAGCTATTACAAACTGAAAAAATAATTTTAAAAAACATACGTTGCTTCTTTGTAATACCTCTCTACCACTTTTTGTTGTGTTCTTTACCTATTTTTTAATTTTCTTTAGGTATTTATTCAATCAACAGGCCAAGTATAGATATAAATGATGACTTAATATTAATTAGAAATTAAACTTATTGTACATCAAACTAACGATTTCTTAATATACTTATAAATTTTCTTCGGAAATCATCCCCGAAACGTCAAAATTGAAGAGCTCGGAAAAAGCGGTTGAAAGTTTTTATACCACCGATGAAAGCACTATTTGCTCCGTAGTTAAAGGTCCTGGTTTCCAGGTTACGGGGACTCACACAAAGAGGAATAGCTTCCAGTAGTGTAGGACGATCGATTCGCGATGTCAGTAGATCCGTGTCGAAAAAGGCTCGTGTTGCATTTCTTCGGGCTTGAAAAGTATCCATATCTATGAGATGACAGCGGTGTTCGTAGGTGAAACGGGTCTTGCCAGTTTAGGTATTCGAGGGCATAACGCCTTAAGCGACGCTGGATAGCGTCGAGCCGCTCAATACCGCTCTGGTAGAAGGAACACCAGACAGCTAATGCGTATTCGAGGATAGATCGAACTATGATGCAATACAGGCTCTTCAGGCAGTACACGTCCTTGAAGTCCTTGGCCACAAGAAATAAGTATCTGAGGCTTCTAGAAGATTCATCGACGATTTAGTTCGTATGTGTTTTGAAATCTAGCTTATGGTCGAGTATTACACCCAGATCATTGATGAGGTCCACCCGCGCATTGGACTCATATCCTAATAAGTACTCCGCGAAAAAAGGCTAACGTCTTCGTGAGAAACTGACGGCGGCACATTTACTGCAATTCAAAGGCAGGCAGTTAATGTAATACCACTGTGCGAATAGTTTGACCTGGTTTTGCAGAAAACAATGTCGTCCTGACCCTTTAATGGTGTAGAACAGTATAAAATCATCAACATAATTAAGTTTCAGACCGTGTCGAGGAGTGAGACCACGTCGTCAGAATAGATTAAGAAGATAATCAGTCCTAGGTGACTACCTTGAGGCACACCGGAGGAGGCAGGGAACTAACTGGAGACAGGGAACTACCTAGAGACAGAGTCTCCTTTGCGAACAGGCAATTTACGTCTAGTTAAGTAACTGCGGAACCAGAGAAGTAAAGGTCCACAGAATCCTAAACGTTCAAGCTGTCCAATAGCAATATCGCGATTCACCTTGTCAAATACTGCTATTTCGAACAGTTTGTAGATCGCACATATAGTGGAGATTCCTCTATTGTTGTTGATATCTCTCATGTAAGCTTATTCCACAGTGAATTTTACAGGAGTCAGTAAAACTGGCATAAATCGTTTAAGAAATGGTAGATGGTATATCGCCCGGGCCTTTTAGAGAGGGAGTTTTTTAGCTTTGCCGCTGCATTAGATATGACTGCATCCCCTACTACAACCGTGCTTATGGAGAAGCCGAGTGGCGAAAAATTTCTGACAGCACTCTCCACATGTTCTGAGGATGTTGAAGCAATAACAAAGGTACTCGAAAATTTTTAAGCAAAGTGATCACTGATTCCGCAATCAGTGAACATCATGCAGATTAGACCATCGCCTTGTCGAAGCCCCTTGCGTGATTCGAATGAACTTGACAATTCACCCGAAATCTGCACACAGCACTGGGTTCCATCCATCGTGGTCATGATCAGTCTGGTCAGCTTCCCGGAAAAGCAGTTCTCGTCGTTGATTTTCCATAGCTCGTCACGGTCGATCGTGTCGTATGCGGCTTTGAAGTCTCTCCATGAAGCCGACCTGATGACTTCCCATGAATCTGTTTGCTTGTGGTAGTAGGCGGTGGAGTAAAGCACTTTGAAGGCGGCATTTAGTGTCCACTTTGGTTTAGTGATCACTTGGTAGTTCTCACAGTCCAATTTGTAGCAGATGGGGCATATAACCCCATTTTTCCACTTCTCCGGTAGCTGTTCTGTGTCCCAGATCCAGCCCATCAACCGGTGTAAGCTTCCTTAACTTCACTCATCGTTGGAGGTGGCTTCTCAACGCCGGCCGTTGACTACGTCGGCGTTTTTCCTTCCCCCACCGGCGCACACGGTTTGGTTCTGGTGTTCATCGAAGTGCTGTTTCCATCTTTTGATCAACTCACGATTGTCCGTAAGAATGCCCCCGTCCTTATTTCGGCACATTTCGGCTTGCGGCACGAAGCGTTTGAGGGATGTTTTGAGCTTCTGATAGAGCTTTCGTGTTTTTTGGGAATTATGCAGTAGCTGCTCCAGGTCCTCAAGCTCCTTCTCCTCCAGGCGGCGCTTTTTTTTCAAGGAAAATTCGGAGTCGCTGCCTCTTCCGCTGTCGGCGGTTTTCCACATTCCGACGGGTGCTTTTTTTGTACGATTGCCGCCCGCGCGTCTTCCTCTTTTTTTCCATCACCCTCGTACACTGCTAGCCTAACTAGTCGTTCCGTCGAGTTCGTTCCACATACTCGATTACGTTCTCCGCAACGCTGTTGATGATGTAGTGATGGTATTCCAATAGTTCTCGAGAGGGACTTCGTCGAACTCGCCCTTATCCGGCAGCGTTTCTTCAAGCGATTGCGCGTAGTCCTTCGCGACCTCAGGTTGCTTCAGTCGTGCGATATTTAAACGAGACTGGTGTCGGTTTATTGTTTATTGTTTATTGTTTATAAAAATTAAATCATCTGACATAGTTGTCTTAATGAGTATCTTAATACTAAGTTTTCAGAAATCGTACATTTAGTTACTATTGATTGCTTCTCATTTGATCACAAAGGTTACATTCAATCAGACGTTTAAAGGTTGCAGTTGAGACATTAAAATCAAACAGAGCGTAGTAGCGTAAGAAGCTTATTTTTGCGGAACGTAAGGGGTCGTTGTGTCCATAACGCGTACTTCTTGTTTCCAGTGAAAGCCAGTCACGATGTCGGAGAGCTTTTTCTGGTGCATATATATTGCAACGAGATAATATCCAGGAACAGTCGATTTCATTGCGAAGAATCTTTGCCACGAACAGTGATTGACCGATGGTATGACGATTTCACAGCGTCTGAAGCCCAAGCAGAGCACAACGTTGTGCATACGGCGGCAGGTTTAGAGGGTTCTCCCAAGGCAGCTCACGAAGAGCATAACGGACGAATTTACGTTGAATCGCTTCAAAACGCGCTACCCATACAGCTTCATAAGGCCACCACACCAGGTTTGCAGATTCTAAAATTGAACGCACCAGACAGCAATACAGAGCTCGTAAGCAGATAGGATCTGTAAATTCTTTACTCAAACGTATGATAAATCCCAGCATTCGGTTGGCCTTTTCAAGTGTGACACAGTAATGACGCTTAAAAGTCAGGTGACTATCCAAAACAATGCCCAGGTCCTTTATTTGATTTACACGTTCTAAAACTTCGCCTTGTATGTTATAGTCGTACATGAAAGGATTTTTCTTCCGTCCGAATGTTATGATACAGCACTTAGAAATGCTCAAAACTAGTAGGTTTCCAGCGCACCAATTTTCTACGGTATCGATAAATTGCTGTAATATATGACAATCGGATAAACTGTTTATGACCAGAAAAATTTTCAAATCGTCTGCGTACAGGAGTACTCCGCATCCAACAAGCAGCAAATTTATGTCGTTGCAGAATAGTGTGAACAATAGCGGGCCCAAGTTACTACCTTGTGGTACCCCTGAAGTTGGGATGAAATCTACAGATTCTGATGATCCAATTTTAACGGCTAGACGACGATTAGTAAGGTAGCTTCTGATCCATGCACATAGTCTTTCGGAGAATCCCAAACGTTGCAACTTTTGAAGCAGAATTACGTGATTAACTGAATCGAATGTAGCAGTAATGTCAGTGTAGATAGCGTCAACTTGCTTGCCACCATCCATGTTGGATATACAAAATGATGTGAACACTGCTAAGTTTGATGTTACCGAGCGTTTCGGAAAAAATCCGTGCTGATTGTCTGAGATCCAAATACGACAAGCTGAAAACATGACATCGTTGACAATTCTCTCTAAGACCTTCGAGCAGGTAGCTAGCGATGTGACACCTCGGTAATTGCGCACCTCTTGCTTATCACCTTTTTTGAAGATTGGGCTCATAAAAGATTTTTTCCACATGGCAGGAAATTGCTGCAATCCAATGGACTGATTGAAAATATAGGTTAGAGGCTTCAACAGTCGAGGGAGGCACTTTTTTAACACGCAAGCAGGTATTCCATCCTGTCCAGCTGAAGTAGAGTACTTAAGATTCCTAATAGACTCTGAAACCATTTCCTCGCTTATAACAAACACGTCAAGGTTTAGCACATCCATGGGCAATCGTCTGATTGCTGCGTTAATTTGATCTGCGGTTGGCGATTGTTTTGAGAATACACTGAAGAAGTGCTCCGCAAACAGATTACAGGATTACGGTTTCGTATGTTGTTCACTACGGAAAGTTTTGGGCGCAAGTTCACCATCACCAGTCTGACTTGATGTTGACGCCTCGACAAGATCTGACATCCGAGAAGTGCCGGCTGTCTATCAAAACGTGATCGATCTGCGATTGCGTTTGGTAAGGTGATCTCCAGGTGTACTTCAGTGCGAAGCGATGCTGGAAAACGGTACTACGTAAGGCCATTCGTTAGGAGGCGGCGAAATTTAATAGTCTGAGGCCGTTTATGTTGGTCAGGTGGTGCGCACTGATTTTCCAATTGTCGGTTTGAATTCCTCCTCCTGGCCGACCTAGGCGTTAAAATTCCCGATGACAATCTTGATATCATGTTTTGGGCAGCGGTCGTATTCAAGCTCCAGCTGCGCGTAGAATTCGTCTTTTTCGTCACCGGTACTTCCGAGGTGAGGGCTGTGCACGTTGATGATGCTGATGTTGAAGAACCGGCCCTTGATTCTCAACCGGCACATTCGTGGGTCGATCGTCAACCACCCGATCAAGCGCTTTCTCATCTTCCCCATCACTATAACAGCTGTTCTAAGATCATGTCTGTTGCCGCAGCTCTGGTAGATGGTTCGACCATCTTGGATCGTTCGTAACATGGAGCCTTTCCAGCATGCCTCCTGCAGCGCTTCGATGTCGAATTTGCAGCTCTTCAATTCGTTGGAGAGCACTTGGGTACTGCTCATGAAATTTATAGATCGGCAGTCCCACGTTCCAAGATTCCAATTGCAAGTCTCTTTTCGACGCGTGGGTAACCCCACAATCTTGCAGGAGGTTCGTCGTGATGTAGCTGTTTTTTCGTTCTAGTCGATAGCAAAACTAGTTGATTTTTTCATGTCGTCCTAATAGTCAACGCATGGTAAATTCTTGGCAAAAATAAATAGATAAGTCTTTTCCACCATTGAAACCTACGTTTCCAACAGGTAATTGGCCCAGGTATTTCTGAATACTGGAAGCGAAGATTAGTTCGAAAAAGGTACTTTTAATACATCAGCTAGTCAGTTGCCACCAGTGCAGAGAGACCATCCAATACAGAAAGTCACCATCGTGTTGGCCACGAAATGCTCCAGGTCAGTCAGAAGGTATCTTTGGAGTTCGGGAGGACAATCGCTAGAGTAGAATGTAGCTATGTGAGAACTTACTTATAAAGGAAATAAACAACAAACTAATTCCATTCTAACTCTGAAACCTGTGATAACTCATCTTTTAATATAATGGTTTTTTTATGAGAAAACAAGGTCTAAGCTGGAGTCCTTGAACTTCTTCTGAAATGAAAAAAAAACTGTTAAGAAACAGTACGGGTGATAGTGCTGCGATTTTTAAACTCTTAACTCGGGTGTTTTTATTTTGGTTTCCAGTGATCCAAGGAAAAACCTTTATGGAGGAAAACTTCGATTTCATCGCCCCCCGTATTGAGTAATCGGCCTGCCAAACATCACGCTGCCAAATCTATCGATGCATGAAAACAATTGTATGGCGGCGCGTTCGATGCGATACAACAATTCACGTGTTTCCACCAAAACCATTCATATGTGGGTCCCAGCTTATCGTGGTTGCCGACTCGTGTGTGGGCATGTTTTCTTATTTCTTTCGATTTGTCGATTGCCGATGACGATGTCTTACAAGAAAATGATTGCCGGCAATGTCCCGCAAAGAGTTGCCACCTCAAAGAGGATAGGTATGTGGCGCACAGTTTTCGGCCGTCTTGTGGGTTGCATAAAAGCGAATCTTTTTAAAATTCAACAATCGATACCATCAGTCCAGCGAGTTGTGGCCACTCCGATGTGGGTAGATATTGTTATTGATTTTTACGAAGAAAAATGCCCATAAGCAACTTTTGATGGTTTGGGCTGAGGTACACTACTTACTTTGAGTGAGTAAATGAACGACAGCGATCATACACTAAAAAGCCATTAAACCTACGAATAATCGCCTTGAGGGTCCTAACAAATGTACGTACAGCTCTATTAATTACTGATGGGTAAAGTCATTTTCATGTCAATAAGACACAAACATGTCTATCGCTTACAAACAGTTAATTGATCGCTAGAGGGAAGTTGATCAGAAGCAAACACTTCCAGTAATAACATTTATAACGATTATGACCATTTGTTTTGAAGAAAACCGCTATTCTAAAGCCATTTTTAACGATAAAATTATTTGAAAATGTAAATTTGCTTGCATTGCATGAAAATATGAAAGGAATTTTCAACATTTCTGCTGCTTTTGCCATTCTTGTCATTTTTGCCATTTTTGCCATTTTTGTCATTTTTGTCATTTTTGTCATTTTTGTCATTTTTGTCATTTTTGTCATTTTTGTCATTTTTGTCATTTTTGTCATTTTTGTCATTTTTGTCATTTTTGTCATTTTTGTCATTTTTGTCATTTTTGTCATTTTTGTCATTTTTGTCATTTTTGTCATTTTTGTCATTTTTGTCATTTTTGTCATTTTTGTCATTTTTGTCATTTTTGTCATTTTTGTCATTTTTGTCATTTTTGTCATTTTTGTCATTTTTGTTATTTTTGTTATTTTTGTCATTTTTGTCATTTTTGTCATTTTTGTCATTTTTGTCATTTTTGTCATTTTTGTCATTTTTGTCATTTTTGTCATTTTTGTCATTTTTGTCATTTTTGTCATTTTTGTCATTTTTGTCATTTTTGTCATTTTTGTCATTTTTGTCATTTTTGTCATTTTTGTCATTTTTGTCATTTTTGTCATTTTTGTCATTTTTGTCATTTTTGTCATTTTTGTCATTTTTGTCATTTTTGTCATTTTTGTCATTTTTGTCATTTTTGTCATTTTTGTCATTTTTGTCATTTTTGTCATTTATGTCATTTTTGTCATTTTTGTCATTTTTGTCATTTTTGTCATTTTTGTCATTTTTGTCATTTTTGTCATTTTTGTCATTTTTGTCATTTTTGTCATTTTTGTCATTTTTGTCATTTTTGTCATTTTTGTCATTTTTGTCATTTTTGTCATTTTTGTCATTTTTGTCATTTTTGTCATTTTTGTCATTTTTGTCATTTTTGTCATTTTTGTCATTTTTGTCATTTTTGTCATTTTTGTCATTTTTGTCATTTTTGTCATTTTTGTCATTTTTGTCATTTTTGTCTTTTTTGTCATTTTTGTCATTTTTGTCATTTTTGTCATTTTTGTCATTTTTGTCATTTTTGTCATTTTTGTTATTTTTGTCATTTTTGTCATTTTTGTTATTTTTGTCATTTTTGTCATTTTTGTCATTTTTGTCATTTTTGTCATTTTTGTCATTTTTGTCATTTTTGTCATTTTTGTCATTTTTGTCATTTTTGTCATTTTTGTCATTTTTGTCATTTTTGTCATTTTTGTCATTTTTGTCATTTTTGTCATTTTTGTCATTTTTGTCATTTTTGTCATTTTTGTCATTTTTGTCATTTTTGTCATTTTTGTCATTTTTGTCATTTTTGTCATTTTTGTCATTTTTGTCATTTTTGTCATTTTTGTCATTTTTGTCATTTTTGTCATTTTTGTCATTTTTGTCATTTTTGTCATTTTTGTCATTTTTGTCATTTTTGTCATTTATGTCATTTTTG
Organism: Uranotaenia lowii; assembly: GCF_029784155.1. NCBI lineage: Eukaryota > Metazoa > Arthropoda > Insecta > Diptera > Culicidae > Uranotaenia > Uranotaenia lowii. The sequence goes on from NC_073692.1 coordinate 81,309,873, forward strand.
TCATTTTTGTTATTTTTGTCATTTTTGTCATTTTTGTCATTTTTGTCATTTTTTTTTTCATTTTTGTCATTTATGTCATTTTTGTCATTTTTGTCATTTTTGTCATTTTTGTCATTTTTGTCATTTTTGTCATTTTTGTCATTTTTGTCATTTTTGTCATTTTTGTCATTTTTGTCATTTTTGTCATTTTTGTCATTTTTGTCATTTTTGTCATTTTTGTCATTTTTGTCATTTTTGTCATTTTTGTCATTTTTGTCATTTTTGTCATTTTTGTCATTTTTGTCATTTTTGTCATTTTTGTCATTTTTGTCATTTTTGTCATTTTTGTCATTTTTGTCATTTTTGTCATTTTTGTCATTTTTGTCATTTTTGTCATTTTTGTCATTTTTGTCATTTTTGTCATTTTTGTCATTTTTGTCATTTTTGTCATTTTTGTCATTTTTGTCATTTTTGTCATTTTTGTCATTTTTGTCATTTTTGTCATTTTTGTCATTTTTGTCATTTTTGTCATTTTTGTCATTTTTGTCATTTTTGTCATTTTTGTCATTTTTGTTATTTTTGTCATTTTTGTCATTTTTGTCATTTTTGTCATTTTTGTCATTTTTGTCATTTTTGTCATTTTTGTCATTTTTGTCATTTTTGTCATTTTTGTCATTTTTGTCATTTTTGTCATTTTTGTCATTTTTGTCATTTTTGTCATTTTTGTCATTTTTGTCATTTTTGTCATTTTTGTCATTTTTGTCATTTTTGTCATTTTTGTCATTTTTGTCATTTTTGTCATTTTTGTCATTTTTGTCATTTTTGTCATTTTTGTCATTTTTGTCATTTTTGTCATTTTTGTCATTTTTGTCATTTATGTCATTTTTGTCATTTTTGTTATTTTTGTCATTTTTGTCATTTTTGTCATTTTTGTCATTTTTTTTTTCATTTTTGTCATTTATGTCATTTTTGTCATTTTTGTCATTTTTGTCATTTTTGTCATTTTTGTCATTTTTGTCATTTTTGTCATTTTTGTCATTTTTGTCATTTTTGTCATTTTTGTCATTTTTGTCATTTTTGTCATTTTTGTCATTTTTGTCATTTTTGTCATTTTTGTCATTTTTGTCATTTTTGTCATTTTTGTCATTTTTGTCATTTTTGTCATTTTTGTCATTTTTGTCATTTTTGTCATTTTTGTCATTTTTGTCATTTTTGTCATTTTTGTCATTTTTGTCATTTTTGTCATTTTTGTCATTTTTGTCATTTTTGTCATTTTTGTCATTTTTGTCATTTTTGTCATTTTTGTCATTTTTGTCATTTTTGTCATTTTTGTCATTTTTGTCATTTTTGTCATTTTTGTCATTTTTGTCATTTTTGTCATTTTTGTCATTTTTGTCATTTTTGTCATTTTTGTCATTTTTGTCATTTTTGTTATTTTTGTCATTTTTGTCATTTTTGTCATTTTTGTCATTTTTGTCATTTTTGTCATTTTTGTCATTTTTGTCATTTTTGTCATTTTTGTCATTTTTGTCATTTTTGTCATTTTTGTCATTTTTGTCATTTTTGTCATTTTTGTCATTTTTGTCATTTTTGTCATTTTTGTCATTTTTGTCATTTTTGTCATTTTTGTCATTTTTGTCATTTTTGTCATTTTTGTCATTTTTGTCATTTTTGTCATTTTTGTCATTTTTGTCATTTTTGTCATTTTTGTCATTTTTGTCATTTTTGTCATTTTTGTCATTTTTGTCATTTTTGTCATTTTTGTCATTTTTGTCATTTTTGTCATTTTTGTCATTTTTGTCATTTTTGTCATTTTTGTCATTTTTGTCATTTTTGTCATTTTTGTCATTTTTGTCATTTTTGTCATTTTTGTCATTTTTGTCATTTTTGTCATTTTTGTCATTTTTGTCATTTATGTCATTTTTGTCATTTTTGTTATTTTTGTCATTTTTGTCAATTTTGTCATTTTTGTCATTTTTGTCATTTTTGTCATTTTTTCATTTTTGTCATTTGTGTCATTTGTGTCATTTTTGTCATTTTTGTCATTTTTGTCATTTTTGTCATTTTTGTCATTTTTGTCATTTTTGTCATTTTTGTCATTTTTGTCATTTTTGTCATTTTTGTCATTTTTGTCATTTTTGTCATTTTTGTCATTTTTGTCATTTTTGTCATTTTTGTCATTTTTGTCATTTTTGTCATTTTTGTCATTTTTGTCATTTTTGTCATTTTCGTCATTTTTGTCATGCTTGTCATTTTTGTCATTTTTGTCATTTTTGTCATTTTTGTCATTTTTGTCATTTTTGTCATTTTTGTCATTTTTGTCATTTTTGTCATTTTTGTCATTTTTGTCATTTTTGTCATTTTTGTCATTTTTGTCATTTTTGTCATTTTTGTCATTTTTGTCATTTTTGTCATTTTTGTCATTTTTGTCATTTTTGTCATTTTTGTCATTTTTGTCATTTTTGTCATTTTTGTCATTTTTGTCATTTTTGTCATTTTTGTCATTTTTGTCATTTTTGTCATTTTTGTCATTTTTGTCATTTTTGTCATTTTTGTCATTTTTTTTTTTCATTTTTGTCATTTATGTCATTTTTGTCATTTTTGTCATTTTTGTCATTTTTGTCATTTTTGTCATTTTTGTCATTTTTGTCATTTTTGTCATTTTTGTCATTTTTGTCATTTTTGTCATTTTTGTCATTTTTGTCATTTTTGTCATTTTGTCATTTTTGTCATTTTTGTCATTTTTGTCATTTTTGTCATTTTTGTCATTTTTGTCATTTTTGTCATTTTTGTCATTTTTGTCATTTTTGTCATTTTTGTCATTTTTGTCATTTTTGTCATTTTTGTCATTTTTGTCATTTTTGTCATTTTTGTCATTTTTGTCATTTTTGTCATTTTTGTCATTTTTGTCATTTTTGTCATTTTTGTCATTTTTGTCATTTTTGTCATTTTTGTCATTTTTGTCATTTTTGTCATTTTTGTCATTTTTGTCATTTTTGTCATTTTTGTCATTTTTGTCATTTTTGTCATTTTTGTCATTTTTGTCATTTTTGTCATTTTTGTCATTTTTGTCATTTTTGTCATTTTTGTCATTTTTGTCATTTTTGTCATTTTTGTCATTTTTGTCATTTTTGTCATTTTTGTCATTTTTGTCATTTTTGTCATTTTTGTCATTTTTGTCATTTTTGTCATTTTTGTCATTTTTGTATTTTTGTCATTTTTGTCATTTTTGTCATTTTTGTCATTTTTGTCATTTTTGTCATTTTTGTCATTTTTGTCATTTTTGTCATTTTTGTCATTTTTGTCATTTTTGTCATTTTTGTCATTTTTGTCATTTTTGTCATTTTTGTCATTTTTGTCATTTTTGTCATTTTTGTCATTTTTGTCATTTTTGTCATTTTTGTCATTTTTGTCATTTTGTCATTTTTGTCATTTTTGTCATTTTTGTCATTTTTGTCATTTTTGTCATTTTTGTCATTTTTGTCATTTTTGTCATTTTTGTCATTTTTGTCATTTTGTCATTTTTGTCATTTTTGTCATTTTTGTCATTTTTGTCATTTTTGTCATTTTTGTCATTTTTGTCATTTTTGTCATTTTTGTCATTTTTGTCATTTTTGTCATTTTTGTCATTTTTGTCATTTTTGTCATTTTTGTCATTTTTGTCATTTTTGTCATTTTTGTCATTTTTGTCATTTTTGTCATTTTTGTCATTTTTGTCATTTTTGTCATTTTTGTCATTTTTGTCATTTTTGTCATTTTTGTCATTTTTGTCATTTTTGTCATTTTTGTCATTTTTGTCATTTTTGTCATTTTTGTCATTTTTGTCATTTTTGTCATTTTTGTCATTTTTGTCATTTTTGTCATTTTTGTCATTTTTGTCATTTTTGTCATTTTTGTCATTTTTGTCATTTTTGTCATTTTTGTCATTTTTGTCATTTTTGTCATTTTTGTCATTTTTGTCATTTTTGTCATTTTTGTCATTTTTGTCATTTTTGTCATTTTTGTCATTTTTGTCATTTTTGTCATTTTTGTCATTTTTGTCATTTTTGTCATTTTTGTCATTTTTGTCATTTTTGTCATTTTTGTCATTTTTGTCATTTTTGTTATTTTTGTCATTTTTGTCATTTTTTTATTTTTTTTCATTTTTTTCATTTTTGTCATTTTTGTTATTTATGTCATTTTTGTCATTTTTGTCATTTTTGTCAATTTTGTAATTTTTGTCATTTTTGTCATTTTTGTCATTTTTGTCATTTTTGTCATTTTTGTCATTTTTGTCATTTTTGTCATTTTTGTCATTTTTGTCATTTTTTTCATTTTTGTCATTTTTGTCATTTTTGTCATTTTTGTCATTTTTGTTATTTTTGTCATTTTTGTCATTTTTGTCATTTTTGTCATTTTTGACATTTTTGTCATTTTTGTCATTTTTGTCATTTTTGTCATTTTTGTCATTTTTGTCATTTTTGTCATTTTTGTCATTTTTGTCATTTTTGTCATTTTTGTCATTTTTGTCATTTTTGTCATTTTTGTCATTTTTGTCATTTTTGTCATTTTTGTCATTTTTGTCATTTTTGTCATTTTTGTCATTTTTGTCATTTTTGTCATTTTTGTCATTTTTGTCATTTTTGTCATTTTTGTCATTTTTGTCATTTTTGTCATTTTTGTCATTTTTGTCATTTTTGTCATTTTTGTCATTTTTGTCATTTTTGTCATTTTTGTCATTTTTGTCATTTTCGTCATGTTTGTTATTTTTGTCATTTTTTGCTCTAGCCACACACAAAATCAAACCGAATTTTCTTCTTTTAAGAATAAAATTAAAAATGGCCTCTCCGAACTTTCAACGGTTTTATGATTATTTTAAAACAAATTTGTCAAATATATTCAACAAATTGTCTTGAAACAATTTATTGAAATTTTTTTCATATAACTGAGGACTGATTCAAAATTGTAATAATCGGAATTTCATATTTTGCCAGATCTTTTACTCGAAAAAGAAAAAAAAGGTTGTTTTTCGAACGCAGCCATGATCTTTCTTTTTCACTCAAAACATTCCGTTTTCATTGTTGCTATCAAAATCAATAAATTCAACTGCTGTTACCCAAGTGAATGCTTGAACTGCTTCACTTCCCCGAAGGTTTTCGCTTGCTCGCGTCAATACGTTATGCTACTTTATGGCGCTCGTAAAGAATTCCGAGCATGTTGTTGCTGTTTCGAAAAATTATTCCTTTCTCGTTATCCTACGCGTCAAGATGAAGGTAGGTATACGCATACGCATCGCATGGCAGCAACACGCCTGTCCGATTCAAATGATTGCATATGCGCGTGGTGCTCTCCGCGTATCGAAATCAAACCATTTCTGCGCCAAAAATCGCACCACGCACGCATTGGCATGGATGGAATAAACTACTTGGCTCAGCAATTCGCGCAAACGCAAATATTGATCGATGCCGTTTCTGGTTTAGCTTGAAGTTCCAACAGCAAAGTTATGGCATGTGGCGTTCAGCGTTCTCGGTATAAAATGCACCCACGGATCGAATTGCTTGCGGAATTGGCCAGTTTCTCGAAAGTAATATCGAGACGCTACTATCAGTGTTTTTGTTTGCTTAGCGCACTAAGATTCCTGGATGTGTAAAGACATTACTCAAACGTTGAAGCTATTTCCCATTGGATCTTGTAACACTTTTAAAGTAAACATAACAAACAGCCAGTAGTCTTGTTTTGTCAACACCCCTATCAAGGAAATTTAAACTACATTAACATTCCGATTCTAAATTAGTAAATAAGCTAGTCAAATAGTTTTTCCCTTAAATACACTGTGTCAAGTGCTCAACGATAACATATATGAAATTGCTGATGATTTCCGTCGAATTTTGAGTGTCTGGTGCTCCATATTTAAATCACAACAACAAAACAAACCGCGACGCTGCCGGCCAAACAAAAGCAAGGTGCCTTGTTATGATATGACCGGTGGCGGTAACTCTAAACCAAACATTGCGCGTATTGCCAGCTCGAAAGCCCCATACAAATATCTACAGGCAGCAGCCGCAAACAAACCTCCATTCGATCGAAAAATAAGTTCAGCTCAGAATGAACTCCACATCTCTCAGTTCATTCATCTTTGATGATGTATCCATTTTCAAACAACCGGCTGGCGTGCTTGGGAGAATCAAGTTAGATGATACCCATGTAGATGCGGTCGTCGGAGTCACTCAACCGTGCTCAATTTGTGGTTTTACTGGTCCACGAAACTTGTTTTGCTGAGGCGTGAGCTCGGACTCGAACGCCGTTGGCTGGAAATTTCGTAGAACTTGTCCGGCATCGGCGATCGAGCGAGAGAGCTTTGGATTTGTAGCAGTTTACATTTTCAGCTTTTGGGATGGTCATTTTTCGAATAGAGTTCATTCTTTCACCGGCTGAACTATCTTATGGAGTTTGTGAACATGAATACACAACTATGATATCTAAGTTCATAAATAGGGATGTCGTTTTATTAGAATATAAATGGTAAACATGAGAAAACTATTTAAAAAGTTTAAAGGGAGTTGATTTAGCTCTACCCTTAACTCCTGGTAATGCAATCAAGAAGCTTGTAGTTTAGACCCTTTTTCATACACAGGTAGACTCACCAAACCTTATCATGTATCCAAGACTTGGATCCAGACAATTTCAGTAACCCGTCGCTAGTAGCACGACGTCGTCTACGAAACCCTTTACTTCCTTTGGCAGGCTCAATGTCAGCACCTCATCGTACGTAATATTCCACAGGACCGGGCCCAGTATCGACCTTTGCGGTCCCCGTCATATATTGTAGCTTAAGGTTCTGGAAATAGCTTTCCATTAATTTGCAGAGATATTTCGGTAT